>NC_086358.1:6082767-6382767 GCF_036324505.1 Eleginops maclovinus | reverse complement strand
GCAGACCGGCGCCTATTCAAGTCTGACCGCCCTGGAGAGGAAAAAAAAAGAAAAAACACAAAGCCCATAAAACAATGGTCAACTGTTTTTGACGTTAGCAGACTATTAATTGGAGAGCCGGGGCACGCTGTCTGCAACTTAAAGAGATATGGACAATTAAACGCGCTGCAGACGCGCAGGGAAATTAACTATGAAATCAAAGCGAGGATTCTTTTCTGTAAGTAGGGGGTTTATGGTGTTTATATTATTCTTTAAATGCAATCAACGACTTAAACAGAGCTATGACTAAACGTCTGAGAGCTAAAAGCAGCTTTCCACTGAGCGCATCTTGTGTGCGTTACAGTGATTTGTGTTTTTGCGGGGAGAGCTGGATTTGACACTTGCCGCCCGGTTATTGTGACAGAACCACTGAGGGGATTTGGTAAGCAGAGGAGAAGAACGGCAGCATGCCAGCGGAGACGGAGGAGGAGGAGGAGAAGGAGCAGGAGGGGGGGCTGCTTTCCTTACTGTCAGCTTCTTTCTTGATGATGTCTCGGGGTTTTTAGAAACTGCGTCTCTGACTCGACGGCGCCACTCAGCCGCCCCCTCTCGACTGCGCAGAATGAGGCACTTTGGGAAACAGTAACCCTTTCAGGCTCTGCCCGGAGAGTATTTTAGAAGCGTGTGAAAGGCAATACGCCGCCCTGGCTCCAGCCAGTTAGGTGCTCACCTTTTAGAAGCAGACCCTGCCAGCCAGTCAGATCAGTGCTTCTCAAAGTGGGGTCCGGGGACCTCCAGGTGGTCCTTGTGGGGAGTCCAAGGGGTCCTCATCAAAAGGTTGAATCTATAATAACAGTAAAGTATTCAAATTACTAGAAATAACGTAGCATTATTTGACCCATTCCAACCCTTATCATATGATAATAAAGACATAATTAGAATATTCCCAGTACCTGCACAAACATGTGATTATATGTTTATCCTTTAAAAATGAAATAGAATGTTGTATGTATGAACAGGACACAAGTTAAAACAAATATTATGAGTTTTTTATTTATTTAAATGTATCACTGTCTTGTATTATCTGATTAGAAAACCACATTTCTCGTAACCCTGCATGCCTCTGCTCAAAATCCACATTCAGCTTCAAACCCAATGTTCACCCACTAAAATAATCCAAGAAATAGAAACCTTTTGAGTGCAGAGTTAAAATAGAAGCACAACTGGGTTGTAGATTCAATACAGACCATGTGGGTTTTTTCTTACACGCAGGGTAAAATGACTCCTGTCTTCACTTTATGCAAAACAGCCATGTTTACTGTCACAGCTTCACACCATTCATAAAGTCTGCGCTCTCATTCATCACCGTATCACAAGATTTCCTCATAAAAGTCCCCATGGCTGCAGACAGACTTTTGACAGATATGTTACTGTGAGAAAAATGAGAAAACATCTCCATATTGACGCCATCAGAGCTGCACCATGTGAGGCGCTGACACATCAGAGCAGCCTGCATTCACATACTGTTCACAAAAATGTCAAGACAGTGGTGGCCGCTGCCCTGTCAGACACTCCGCATCATTATAGTCCGACACAGTCTGCACATTCAGCAGCATAGGCTTTTGAAAATGACCCCATATAAGACACTCAGTTTGGTATAATTGGAAGCATCTCATACATTTAAAATCTCGTGTGAATATAAGTTAAATCACACATTTGCAGACTGTAAGGAGAATTAAAGAAAGGCCTGGAGACAATTAGGATTGGGGATCATGGGGGAGGAGATGGGTGGGGGGGGGTAGCAAGTTTTGTGGTGAAGATGATGAGGCTCTGTCTCCTGACGAGACTCGATTATTATGAAGGATTGCAGTCCGATTGGGGATGATTGGAGTGCGTCGGCGGGTGGGTGGTAAAGGGTCTGCGGTGACTTTTATTCAAGCTAACATGTGAAAGAAACATCCATACCTGTGTGTAGGTACTCATGTATGCTGATTGCATGCACCAATCAGTCCCACACACACACACACACACACACACACACACACACACACACACACACACACGAAAGAAGGTGTGTGTGCACACACACACCTTCTTTCGTGTGCATGTGTGTGTGATCACTGGGCTGACAGACAGACAGAGACGGAGACAAGGGTCTGTGGCTGTAAGTAAGGCCCAAACCCCATGGTTGTAAAAGCCAGTGAGTCAGCACTGCTGAGGTTATTGATGATGACAGGGTATTAGATGGAGCAGAGGGGAGGGAGGGCACACACACGCACACACACTGACATGCAAACACACATAAATGCAGTCCCTGCAGATGATACGCGGCATTCTGTCAGACCACCAACCCCGACTTGTGGTGTCTGGAGGTGTGTGTATCAAGAATTTGCTCATGTGTAAGAAGCGAGAGATGCATCTAAGAGAGGGTGTGTGTGTGTGTGTGTGTGTGTGTGTGTGTGTGTGTGTGTGTGTGTGTGTGTGTGTGTGTGTGTGTGTGTGTGTGTGTGTGTGTGTGTGTGTGTGTGTGTTTCTCCACAAATCCCTTACAGACTTTTTCACAGTCTTCAGTTTATTGGACTCTCTAAATCACAGCAAGGCTCAAATTGGTCGATTATTCTTCCCTGTTCAACTTTAAGCCTGATATGCATGTGTGTTTTTATCTGAGTGTTAAAGATGGGAACTCTTTCATGCCTCTTAACACACCTCCACTGCTTCAGGACTGATCCAATGATGTCAACCGTCCATCTCTGCAAGATCTCACACACCCCGACCTGGAGTCTGCAGCAGCAGCGGGCGCCGAATTCATGACATGCCACTACATCAACACAGCGGCCATCTTTGCAACAGGTGACTGTAGTCAAATAACTTGTGATTGTAATCAAACTCCGGTCACCGCAAACGAGCGGGGCTTCTGATAATTAA
This sequence comes from Eleginops maclovinus, assembly GCF_036324505.1. Taxonomy (NCBI): domain Eukaryota; kingdom Metazoa; phylum Chordata; class Actinopteri; order Perciformes; family Eleginopidae; genus Eleginops; species Eleginops maclovinus. Next base: position 6,379,863 of record NC_086358.1, on the reverse strand, counting down.
GCAGACTGGTAATGCCATGGGAAATGAATGCAATTTATGCCACAATAAGTCATGAGCACATTCATCATTCACAAGACTGTGTTGCTTCAATCTCAACGTTGCAAAGACCGCCTGGAGTTTAAAGAGCGGTTTGTGATGCCGAGCGGGCCTGTCCTGCTTAGAGTGCAGAGGGAAAGCCAAAGTCTCCTTCCTTCTTGTTTGAAATCATCTCGTAAAGCATTTCTCTGTGCACACAGCTATTATTTGCTGCCTTATTTACTCTTCTGCGCCCTATCAGTTTCCGTTCTACTATTTTATCGCCTACTCCAAAGCTCTTGACACCAACAATTTCAAAAGTAATAATGAGATAAACGGTGTCGATTGTATGCCGTTGTTGTCCTTAGGAGCTGCCATTAAACGCACTGCAGTAAGAGCACGGTTGGCCTATATGCTCTTACGCTGCTACCCTTTTAATCAGACGCATAGTGTCAGAGTCACATTTCTGTAGTCATGCTTGCTGATTACTCAGTTTAACTCTTGTTAGATGTAATAGATATTGTAAGCCCAAAGTAAGGCCTAAAAATAGAGCTGTGGGTGGCGTGGCACTCGCAGGGCTGGGAATAGTGCATATTCTGAGCCCTGTTTCCATGGTTACTTGTGCTTTCTCCCATTGCCAGCATGGGTCTCGAATTCAGAAAATAGTCCTTTTGCATCAATGGCCGTGTTTTTATCCCTTTAAGAACAGCCTAAGTTTACTTTTTATCCTGTTTTTTTTCCCTCACCGACCAGGAAGTGTGCGTTAAAGTTTGTGGACCGTGTTTGGGACATGCCGATGTCACAGACTGAGGATTGTGAAAGTGTTGAGCCCCGGGGCTAAAAATGTGTGGACACAAATACGGCATTAACCACCTACTGACTTTACCATCTTTACCTCATCAAACTAAAATCAGAAACCTGGCTTGTCAGTCAAATGGGACACAAATTTGAGACTGTTTTAAGCCAATTGACCTCCACGGCCCCAGCAAATTGAGTACAACACACACACACACACACACACACACACACACACACACACACACACACACACACACACACACACACAGCATCTCAGGATATAAATTAGAGTTGGACAGCACTCAACCCCAGCCCACACAAACACAAGGTGTTCCCAGAGTACTCCCGATACCTAATTGGTCCCTGGTCGTCATAACGACACACACAGGTAAACTATCTTTAAGTTGTTTACTAGACTACTCAACCTGATCGTGATTGCCTTGGCTGGATTATATACACACACACTTATGAGTTTTTCCCCAATTAAAATCTATATTTTCCATATCCATCTCCTCTCAGCTCACTGATTGCTGCTGTACTCCCAACACACACACAGACACACACACACCTCCCCCTCACAGCCTGTCCGGCGGCTGTCTCCCTGTACCCCTCTGTGCGCCTAGATGGCATGCTGAGAATGTTTACTTTCGCCACAGTGTGTATTTACAGAGCCTAATAGTTTTTTAGGCCGCAATGGCGCCTTGCTTCGTAACATGTGTACAACCCACCTACTCCCTCTCACTCCCTCTCTCTCTCACACACACACACACACGCACAGAAAACATACATTGCCCCCACCTGACAACAAATCAAACCTTTGGTATTTTGGGGTTTGGCAATGGTGCGAGCCCAGGTGACACACAAGGAAGCGGCTACAACAGAATGGGATGTTCCCTCTGCTGTGATCGGAGTGAATGGATCAGACGAAGCCAGAGATGCGAGTGTGTGTGCTATTAGAGGTTGAATGAATGCACGAAGGGCCCGCAATGAATGGACACATGATGTCTTGAATAGTTATGCGTGACATGGGGCAACCAAAGAGATTTGGGAATGTGTGTACACACTGTGTGTGAGCAAGTTTGTGCGAGGGAGAGAGAGTGAGGGAGATCGCGATGTGTATTTGAATCAAACTGATTATTCAGATGATGTGGCTTGAATCAGAATCAGAATACCTTTAATCATCCCAAGGAGGGGACGTTTTCATTTGTACAGCACAAAGAGCCAAAGACAGCTAAATATCACACCCTAGATACTGAAAAATATACAACAATCACACAATTTACAAAATACACAAAAATAGACCTCAGAAACCATTCTGAGTATAGCAGCCAGGTATATATGGCACAGTTATTAACACAACAGGGGGTGTTATAGTCAGTGTTGTTATATGTGTGGGGGTCTACCGGGGGCCATGATGGTTATAGAGTCTGACCGCTGCAGGAAGGAAGGACCTGCGGTATCTCTCCGTGAGACACCGCGGGATTGAGTTGGATTTTTGATGGCAGATTACTCTCCAGATTACTTAGTATGTAGCTTTTGATCATGAAACATGAGCATATAGACAGCCGGTCATGATTACATACCGTGTAAAGACCTCAATTAAGAAAGACTAAGTCAATTGTAATTCTGCTCAGCCTCTTCCCTAACAGGTTCCTCTCCAGCAGTCGTTAAAAAGGTATGTTCAATTAATGTTTTGTCCCCCTGAGCAATTAGGTTTATTAATGAACAAGGTAGTGTTTGAACACTGAATGACATTATGTCATCAGTATCCTGTTTCTGTACCACTTGAATTTACACATAATTAATGTTTAATTTGAACTTGTTGAGACGAGTAAAGCTGAGGGAAGTGATGGGGATGGAAAGCTGAAATTACACGTACATCAGAGCATCCTTATGTTACTTAAACAATCGTGCAATCTTGGGTGTTTTTCCAATTAAATCCATTGTAGAGAACCAGATGTGGCAATAATGCATCATCAATGAGGAACTGGTCAGAATCTGGGGCAGCTGAAGAGACCATCCTGGTGAAAATGAGGGAAATGGGTGCCATCTTTGTGCTGCTTTAAGCACGTTTAACTCTCTGTTTTGTATCCAACGCACTATTCGGGTGGTCTTTATAGCAAGATCTGCACTGACATTAGTACTGACAAAAAGGTTGCATACGAAAGAAATGATCACAATTAACTCCTAGAAAACACTATGGTGGAATAACGATGTACAACAGTGTGAGCGTATCAGATGAATGTGTCCTTTAACACTGATCCCTATAAAAGGGGTGAAGAGGGCAGTCTACTCGATCCCACTGAAAGGGCAGAATAGGCATTAAGAGTGGAGTCTGAAACACTCGGGCCATTGTTTTATTTTCTTTCTCCCGTAAGACAAAGAGCGCGAGGGAACAAACAGTTGAAAATAACTGGCTGTGTTTTCCCCACTGGGCCGCCGTGCACGACTCGGGCTGCTGATCCTGATGTACTGACGCCTGCCTGTCTGTCGTATTCAGCCGAGGTGGTCTATTCAGAGTGAGGGACCAGGGGACACACAGCCCAGGGGGTGTGGACGTTCGTGTGTGTGTGTGTATGTGTGTGTGTGTGTGTGTGTGTGTGTGTGTGTGTGTGCTCATGTATGTGTGTAAGGGGGAGGGAGGAGGCACTGTGAGCAGCAGAGAATGCTTGGTGATGGGTTACCAAAAACAGAGCACCAGGGGACAATAGGATCCAGGACATTCCTGACATAACCCCAACACACCGGGGAGGAAGTGGAAGGGGGGATTTATTGGTGTCAACGGCCCCTCGCCCCGAGAGGAGGAACGGGTGCCTCTTTTGTCCCCTCCGGCGTTGGAGATGGACTGAATCGAGACGCCTTGCACAGAGAGGACGCCTCTAAACACATACACACATAATCACTCCTTTGAAAGAAGAACCACCAATTAGGGAATGGACATATATGGCTATAGAGGTTTATGCTCAAAGGGGGGGCAGGTTTTTGTGTGTCTGTGTGTGTGCTGTTGCATGCCATACTGCATGCACTTGTCAATAGGATCTGAATGTAAAGGGAGAGCCAAATGGGATGCTTTTCAGCTCAGATTGCACGAGGGTTGACCCCATGGGAACACTGCTATGAACTTGTTTGAGTCAGAGGGCATTTAGTCTCATTTAGGAATGGTTCACATTACACTGAAAGAGACCGCAATGAACAAGACAATGTAATACTCTCGTAATTGGCCGGACAATTGACAAGTGAGTTTCCCATAGTGTGACCCAAAACTTTGTATGTGCCACTTAAGACATGGGTCCTAATCTACGTTGAGTGAAATGAGTTATGATATTTATTTAATGCCTCAAACCGAACAGAAAAACACATGGTTTGAAGTCAGTTATGTTTCACTTTCCCACGAAAAGGTGGAATACCACCCATTATGCCCATTTAATATTACTCCACTGGTGAGAAGAAACATTCTTGTAGTTTTTTAGGGTTGGTTTTGAATTGCATTGTAATTACTGACCCACCCTGAGCCTCCTTACAGCTTATGCAAACCATATTGAAGGTAAATACCCCTTTTGTGAGCGGAAAGGACTACGGAAAGCTGACCACTGGGCCTGACATAGAATACCTTTTCTCCATAGATACTCAAGACTTAAACCCTAGAAAAACATCCACACCGCATTGGCCGAGCACTATAATTAAGGTGATTGATTTAGAAAATACCAATATACCTATATATATATACGCTGGATAAAAGTGTCAGGAACCTGCACAGGAGTTCTTATAGACCAACATCACTTTTCATGTTCTTCACCACAAATGTTTACACAAACAAAATAGAATTCCTCTCGGTAAATCCAGAGAAACATACAGCTATCTTTGAGGATTTAGACCGGCAGAGTGCTATATTGATGACAGACGCCCTAAATCAAGCTTCTTTTTTTTATCCCAGCAGCTATAGGAACAACCTGGGGTCAGTCTGAAAGATTTCCTATACTACACGTGATGGTTCTGGTCAATGGTCTCATACTTTGACCTCCTCAGCAAACCCCGAAACAGGTGGAAGAAAATGGCAAACTAAACCAATACTACCATCTAGTGGTAACATATGATGCTATCTCTTGCTGTCATTGTTAATGTAGAGCCAAACTACACTGAGATTATCATCGAGAAAGTTAAGGGATAACCCACTAACCTGTTGCTCTTAAGAACCCTTGTAAAATACTCTTAACTTAAACAGCATACAGTATCTGTTAGTAGCAGGGATCACACAGTGTTTTCTAAGCAGTGAACTGACTCTTACTCATTTCTGTTTTCTTTAATCAACACATCCTCTACTTAACTTTGTAGCAGTGTGTCATTCAAGTTGGATATCTTAGAAATGTGACTGTCATGGCAATCAAACAGCTATTTGGACATTTTACTGATATGAACACATGTCAAACTCATGGTGGCACAATGTCAGGGATCAGCGTTTGTACACATCTGATCCAAAGTGTGTCCCAATGCATCATTTTGACAGGAGACTAGAAAAATGGTACCTGCTGTTGGAGGGAAAAGAAACAAATCAGGAAATCAAAGAAGTGGTTAATCCTCTGGAAACTCTGAATGTAGTTGAGATATTTGGATCTGGACTAAAGTGGTGACAATAGACACTTGCATCCCAAGAGCTAAACTCCTATCATGCCTGAAAAGATGATCAATTTCAATCGGAAGGAACATTGGTGACTCGATTGCCTAGGGTTTAATGATGACAGCACATTATGTAAGTCACAGTGTGTCCACTCTCTCCAATCTCCACAAATGTATCAAATGAGTGAACACCCACTCTTCATAACTGCTAAACATTTCCATTTTTGATGTTGATGAACTTCGACAAGTGGGAAAATCTGAAGCATTTCAAATTTTCCTCTAATAGACTACATATTTATTGGCTGTTATTTACTATCAGTTTGTTTGAATTGAACCTCCGCCATCATCCACTTCCAGCTCACTGGATTACATCTAATTCATATAGAGAGGCCGCGTAGCCTTGGGTGGCATTGTTGTGGCCGCACAATGTATTAGCTAATCGACAAGACAGTGCCAGATTCTGCCGCTCATGAACATCAAGGCGGAATGAGAACCAGAACACGCGCGTTCATTAGAGCGTTTCGGCTCTCTTGGTCTTTCTACATCTTCAGAACACACATCGAGTTCAAATGGGAACTCCCAAGCACTTCCAGCTGGCAACACTTTGGGATAATGATGCTGGATTCCACACAAATGAAGGGTCTAAATACCACCAGAGAGGCACCTGAACCCCCTCCTCAATGCACAGACATGCATACATGTATGTAAAGACACACACATACTTCCAAGTACTCTTTTTTTCCCCCTCTGTGGGTTAATCACACATGCACTGCACACCAAGTGGGAAAGCCAATTTCCCACCGTCATCCTGGACGGTCGTTGCTGTCAAATGTAAGCAGTTAACCCAAAAATAATCCCACAGCAAGTCAACAGTATCCACACGCACACGCACACACACACACACACACACACACACACACACACACACACACACACACACACACACACACACACACACACACACACACACACACACACACACTTCCTCCGAGTCTTCAGGACTGCAGATTGGGTTACTGCAGATTCCTCTCTGCGGCCTCAAGGTATCCTCATTTAAAAACTCTCTGCGGTTGAGTCATCAGTGTGAGTTGGGAAGAGACCACCTTCCGTGGTGTGATGTCAAAATGATGGATGGGACAATAATACTGGCAGGAGAGCTATTGATAGCTCTCTTTCCTTAATGTTGACATGTTGATGCCGCACACCCCGAGCCATGGAAGTGCAAGTGTGACACACGGAGGCAGAACTACACACACACACACACACACACACACACACACACACACACACACACACACACACACACACACACACACACACACACACACACACACACACACACACACACACACGGACATGATGGTATTATAGCCATTAATATCTCTTCCATTCCCATTCAGGCCCGGGGTCTTTGAAGTGGAGTGGCAGCTGAGCCCTGAGCGAGTGAGTTTGTGAGAGGATGTATACAATAACGCCAACACGCCGTCTTGACTTAAGATGAGTCGGCAGAGGGAAAGTAAACAGACGGGGTTCCCCGAGAGGCTGTCGTTATAAACGGGGTGTGCTGAGAGGGACTCAAGCTGTTTATTTTTACATGGGACCTCAGTGTCGTTTGAAGTGCCCTTAGTTGTCCCTCTCTTTCTCTTGACCTCCTTTTCCCGTTCCCCCCCAAAACCTTGCCATAACCTTACCCCCTTTCCCCACCTTACACACACCCACCCCCCTCCCTGGGGTTTTTGCCAGCAGCAGCTAATTATCAGTGGGTTGGTTCCACCGTGCCCCTGTGTTCGGCCCACTCCTCTACCACTCACTGTAAAGGTGTGTGTGGGGGTGCAGTGTGTGACACAGAGGCTCAGTGCTGAGCTGAAGGGCATCAGCAGGAGGTGCAGAGCAGTGATGAACTGCAGCATCACAGTGGGAGTCAGGTGTGTGTGTTTGGGTGAGATGCATGGAAATAGTTTACATAAATAAAGTTAAGAAAAGTACCTTTACTCAAGTACTTAATTTTGTTCTGTTTTTAATTGTATATTATTCCTGATCATTCTGCATAATGAATACTTTGGAATATAATCACTTTGTTGCTAGGTAAATATTGCACATCTGGGTGTTTGTATTACTTGAAATTTGAAAAAGTACTTAATTATGCACGTTAATAATGGCAATATTTGCACAAAACATGTTCCACATTGCATCATTTCACATGTTCCACTACTATATCTAGTAATTGAACATGGATTACGTGTTTATTGAACCGTTTTAGTTGTATTGATTGTGTTGTCGTCTGTCTGGTGCCGTCATGGGTAACCTGCTCTGCCTGAAGGAGTGTGGAATCAGATCAGGCTCTGATAATACAGTTTGTGTGTGTTAGTAAAATGAAGTGCTCTGTCGAGGCCTAAACGTGGATTGAGTAATCCAGGAAGTGTTCAGTGACGCGCGTAACGGCTTGTATCGCTTTAAACCAATGAGGTAATTGATGACATCCGAAGCCCTGTATGGGTTCAATTGTATATGGGTTAAACCACTCCCACTTCCCCATTTAAGAACACAACTATTGCCCCTCTTGCCATTATTGGCACACAAATTAGATACTTTACTCACAAGACACTTTAGGTTATTATACATTTTTAATATATTTAAAAACTTACCTGTCCCGTTAATTCACGGTCGGGCGTCCTTTCACAGTGTTTGGCCAAAAGATTCCCACAGGTACGAACACAAACACTACCGTTCCGGGAGGAACCAAATGGTAACGTAGGGGGGTTCGGACGCTTGGTGAGGATGTATGTTTATTGTATCGATGTTTGATATGTTCATTTCGGAGGAAACTAGCAGTAATTAAGGCAGAGTTAGATTATATTCTATATATATTGCCTATGGTTATTAGCCATGCAATTACATTTAGAGAGTTCCTGCTAATGGAAGCATCCAATCAAGTATAGCAGGGACACAGTATAAAAGCACACCAGTTGCATGGCTGCCATTTTGATATTGCTTGTTGTATGTGTGTAAATAAACACCACACATGTTGGTTCACTTCACCACTGCCAATTGGCAATTTTTCCCCACTGTATCATACAGCTGCTAAATGGTCATTATTGCAGGTGGTGTGAAGAAGCTGGGTCCCACAATGGAGTGTAGAGAGGACAACAGTTGGAAAGAAAAATGGTGGTCAGTTAACCCAGGCAGCATGGCATAGGCTAAAACAGGAGGGAAGTTGTGGAGCTGGCAGGCCTGGAGAAATCTCAGTTCTCAAGCAGTGCTAGATCAACTATTGGAGTCCTCTCTTTAAGATCAACAACAGAAAGTAAGCAGCATCCATCTCTATAAATACAGCATCTTTTTCAAAATATGCCTAACAGGATCTCACAGAGTGGGAAACGTTTGTGTCAAAGCTTTTCCAGCAGGATTACCTTTTGCTAAAGTTGATCAAGGAATATTTTGTGAATAATGTGTTAAATGAGTCATTTCCATCAAAGAATTGACCATTTGGTTCACAATGATCTATGATCTTAAGACTCTAAAGTAAAGCAAGTTCTCCAGGAAATGTGTTTGTACGAGTGTCGAAATGTGTTACTGTTTTTAACACCAAAGGACAATCTTGAGAAAAGTTAAAAAATACATTTTGGAAAAGTTCAATACCTAATTAAAAAGAGTGAAATATCTCATTTCAATCAGGTTCACATTTTAGGTTTTTGTGTTTTGTTTTGACTCTGTGTTTTAATTTGAAGTTGGACATTGGCTATGAATACTGCTTTAATTTAATGTGGTGCAATGTACTGTATTCTTTATGAATTTTCTATTAGATTTTTGATGTCTTTTTTAAAATTATTGAAGTTTTACCTTTCATCAAATAATTGTACATTTAAAACACAGGTGCAAATAATAACATTACGATGACTGCATTCCATTTAGGTGTTTTGGTGGCGGTCCGCTCTGTTGTGTATGCTGGCTCACTTGCAGGGCTTAGTCGGAAAACTTAAAGGAGCAGGGCTTCATTAACATTATTAGCAACACCTGTTCTCTTGCTAAGACAGGTCTAAATGCATGCATTAACGAACCCGGCTAATAAACTACGTTGATGCATCTTACATTATTAAGATAGTTCTGGTTTTACGAGGACTACAACAATAAAGAATTAGAGCTTATTAATGTAGAGCGTTCTGCTGGTTGGTCTCTGTTCGGAAAGCTAGCCCTACACGTGCTTAGCCACAAGAGGGCGCCATTCCTCCACTATAACCAGGTTCTGTGTGACCCCCGGGACAACGGTAAGCATCTCTCCTTGCGCCCAACAGCAGGGGCGCCAAACAGCAGGGGTGCCAAAAATGAAGTGAGCAAAAAGCCGGAGGCTGACATTTTTCTCCAGGGTGTCCGCCGCAGGGAACCCAGCGCTGAGAGCCCCAGGCTTTGAACAGACACACCACCGAGGCTTGTTTTGCAGACAAAAATCAGCCGACTGATCCAAGTGCAACAACTCTAAAGGACCGAGGAGAGCTCCCCTCTTGAATCCCGTCTGACAGCAAGTGAGTTGCCTGTTGTTAGTCCTGCTTTCTTTAATTCTGTCTTTTTAAAGCATTGTAATGTCTTCCAATTGTAACTGGAAAGATAATCTAACTAGATTAGTGCCTGGCTGGTGGAGCTCTTTTATTCCACAGAAATGTGTCAAAATTGGCATGTATGGGAAATGCGTGAACTGTCCCAGTGTAGAAAGACACAGAAGTGAGTCAAGGACATACGTCACAGCAGAATGCTTCACTTTATTGTTTTATTACTGAACTACTTGCAGTTTTGTGTTCAATTCCAAGAAACTCTGTTGGACCAAATTAAAATAAGCCTGTAGTGATTGTTCCAGTTTCTCTGTTTACTGGCCTACTTTCTAAAATGGCTCAGTTCAAACTCAAGCATTTTAATTAAAAACATAGTAAAGTTAATGATAAAAGTGTGTCTACAGAATCATTCCTACACACATTTTAGAGGGTTGGAGAATAAAAATAAAGACCAGGGATCATTGGAAGAAAAGCAATTAGAAGGAATAATGAAGATTCATTAAGAAGCTAATAGACTCTTGTATTACTGACGGAAAAGTAATTTTAGGCTCTGATTCACGTGAGAAAATCTCAAGAAAGGGAGGAGAAATGAACATTGATCGAAGCCAAACAGGAGAATAAGTAGACTAGAGGCTTGTATCGATAAGAATGCACGTTTTCTGGCATAACTTGATACTGACATTGCTCAAATGTTCTAATTACTCTTTAAATAGCAGTTTTATTTACATTGACTTGATTTAAGCCTGGTTTGGATGAAGCTGGCATCACTTTTACCTTTTGTGTTTAAACCCATTAATTGCCATTGTCTCCTTAATATGTTCCCGTGTTGTTGCTTCACTGGCATCGTCAATTAGTATTGGCTGCAGGTGTGTATTCATGTAGGCGTTGCACTCCCATAAATAGGATTGAGGTTAATGCGTATTATCTCAAATCATCCGGGGGTTTGAAAACATATTTAAACGCTCTTTGTTGAAAGATGAATTACTGCAATAGAGGTACCAAAGCGCAGCTCGGTCCCGGGCCGGGCTGATCCCCCAGAGGATGGTACAGTGCAGGGGGGCAAATACAGGAGGAATGTTGATCAGCTTACAGGGAGCCGGGACGTGCTCGGGATTTGATCGGCCGCGATGCTCGAATAATGCTCGCCCGGTAGGAAGGCTGCACCTGCAAAAACATGGAGCAACACGCATGCTTTTACCTATACATGAATGGGAATTCCAAGTGTGTCCGTGTCGACTGGTTTTACAAATGTTTTTCTACATGATTTGGAGAGTAGTCCTAATGCTCAAATGTGATTGGCTGCGACCATTTGTATGTATATCTATATCCCTTTTTGTTCATTCACTGCTTTGTGTAGATGTATATCAGTTTAAATATATTCGGTACTATTGGCTGCAATTAAACACTGTTCTACAATGTAAACCAGTGACCTCTCCAGTGCGCTTTTACGCACGCTCTCCCCGGATAGCCTACATAAAATTGAAAGCTCTCATCACGGCAAACCACATTAGCTGTTGCTATTTAACCTACACACTGAGAGAAGTATAAAGCCATGGGAATGCAGTTAAGAAGTTAATGTGCTGCTGTCATGGCCGAGGGCGCAGAGCCACATTTTCTGTGCCAAAACGAACCTCTTTCTCTCTCCGCACACGCACTCGCACACACAACCCTATCTTCATGATGCAACAACGAGTCAATACCATGATACGTTTAATTTGATGCCACTTTAATTATCGTGTATTAATAAGCCATCTTAACGTCAACATTGCTGCTGCTTTGACGCACAGGCCTACCCCAATAAATCCAACATGTGTTGGGCTCTAATTTTGATTAATAAGTTATAGCATTCTGCATCTGCCTCTTGTTTCTCTGAGCCCCGGAGCACCTACTCTTTTCCAACAGGTTCAACGTTGTGTTCTCATTACGACCTCCATATGGCTGCCTGTGAGCACAGCGAGCCATGGGGCATTTGGAGCTGGCAGCACAGTGAGAATCAGTCCGTAAAGCGGCGGAGGTATTTGTTGTAAAAGTGAGACCAGTAGTGTTGTTGGAGGTAAAATAATCTTGAAGCAAGTGGTCGTTTGGTCAAGTGTTTATGTTCGTGTGCGCGTTATTTTTGGCTACACGAGTTAATTACACGCATCGCCAAATTGCAGGTAAAATGAAACTTAAGTTAACAAAACACAGAACACAGCGGGATTTCGGAATATTTAAACCCCTCACACACACACACACACACACACACACACACACACACACACACACACACACACACACACACACACACACACAACCACACTCTGTCTCTCTCTCCTCCTTCTCTTACATGGTTGGGAAAATCTGGGTTTGATTTTAATGGGGAGTAGCCTACCACGGGCTCGCTTTACAACCTATGGATGTACTGGAGGGATTTCATTCTGTCAGAGCTTCGGGCGCAGATGCAGTGGTCCTCCTCCTCTCGTTGTCCCCTCACTTTTGACCGTGTTGCACGCGTTTCTCTTTTCCTTTTTTAACGATGCGAGTGTGAGAAACACGAGACACTTTTGCGTTTGGAGAGGACCTTTTCTGACGGAAGACAACCCAAAGGCTAATTGGTGTGGATCTCGGGGGACGTCTTTTTTTAAATTCAGACACGGCGACATTCACGATTTGACACCGGGGGTAAGTTTGTAATTCTTGGTGTGTGTTTATCTGACATGCTGCCTGTTTTGGATGGGAGCAGACTTACATTTTACGCACCACTTGCTCTCTTAGAAAACAAGTGACTCAGCTCTTGTCATGACACACTGTCCATTACTTGCCATTTGTTTTAAATTAAGCCAATGACTGTTATTACTTCAGTAAAGACTGAGGTCGTGTGACTAAGTAGGCGTTAGGGTCGCTGAATCAGCGGGACGCGCTGCATCAGAGCTGCGGACCACAGACAGGTGTCTCCTCGGTTTACAACCAGCGGGTGTTAGCGAGGAAATCGGCCCGCGCCGAGGATTTAATACGAGGTACAAGAGGTGGACTATACGGAGCCATGAGCTTTAGTAGCGACTTGGATTCAGAGCCAAATGCAGATGCCAAAGCAAGCAGCGCGCTCTCGGTTCCCCTCTTCCTCAACACTGCCCTGGCCGAGGCTCGCAATGCGTTTGTCACTTCTAATATTTTCCCTTTTGCTTTAACACCACGACTGGTATGTAAAAAAAACATTTATAGATTCTGTAAAGCAACGTTAAAGAGAAAATCGGTTGTCCATAAGTTGTCTTCTCTGGGGTTCAATGAGGATTATAGTGATGATGAGCTGGATTTGACAGGGAGAGTGTCAGGAAACCGCCTCCACAGAAATGATGAGCTCTCTAAGCTCATCTACTCTCCTCACAAGCAGCAACAAGCCTGGAAGTGAAAGCGAGAGTCCATACGGATTGCTTATCTTCCCTGCTTCAATAGACTTAAAGTATGCCCCTGTTACACACTGAAACAGTGTCAGCCACTTGACCTACTTCTCACTCTCACCGCAAATGACTGGAATCAGTCCATAAAGAGGGCCTCTGAATCCTCAGCGTTCATTGAGGTCAGAGGGAATGTGAAGTGTAAAAGGCTCGAGTTTAATGCCTGCGGTGAAGAGATGTGATGTTCATCTCTAACGTGGCTATTGTTTCTCTGTTTTTATAAATTAATATCTAATTAACAATTGAATTGCATCACTCCCTCTTTCCATCAATAACAAAGCGAGGGAGGTAGAGCCAGGAGCAGCTGAGGGCACATGACGTGGAAGCTAATCCAAGGCAACATAGTGCAGATTTGATTCCCTCCTAGGAGTGTGTGTGCACTTGTATGTGGTATTTATGGACCCCAAAGAAAAGTGTACGGCTGGAGATTGAGAAAGCTGCAGTAACATAAGTAGATAGTTTTCTTGTGCTTGGAAAAGCAGGATTCCTCAGAACTGTTGGCTCGGTCCACCTGAGCGAGTAAAGTCAACACACCAAATATGTTTCTCTCCTTTGGGTTTACAACGGGGTGAACTGATCTTTCGTTCCGTCAGTCCTTCATTTGCAGTTTTTCACTAAATGTTAACATCCCTCACATCTGTGTATTTTTTTTGTCACTTACAACAAATTACCTTGAGGCGCTTAATAAAATTAGCTCAACCGTGACCTTGCGTAGAGGCTGTCAGTGAGATCAGAATGATCACCTTTCATTTTTCAGCTGCTTCTCTGCAGCCCCCATATCAGGCTCTGGCACCAAGAATAAAACGCTCTTGAGTTTTCCTGAATGGCAGTTTAATATTTAGATTGGACTCCACTTGGAATTTCACATGTAGAGATTTTATGTTCTTTCCTTCCTGGGTCATTTCCATCCCAGATATGAATCAACATTTAGATCTGCAGATGGATGTGGTGATAAAGTAAACTCTTTTCACACAGTCTCATACTCACACATTCATTGCCTCCTCTCCAGAGGTGAGAGTGCTGTCTTGCTGACTTAAGTGGCCGTGTGTTTTCTCTTTGGGTGACAAATTGGGTGTATGTGAGCTTGCGTTTCCTGTTAAAATACCTGTCGTTCGTCAGCGTGACACCCAAGATGTCTCTCACCGTGTGAAGAGCATCCAGGGGCAAAGATTCTCATGATTCATCCTGCCGCTCCCCGCGCCCTGCTAGGCCAGCATGTGTCAACTGCATATTTCCTCCAGATGCAAAAGGGATAAGTGTGTGAGGTCCGCAAGTGTCTGTGCCCACTTATTAGCTATCAGTATCTTTATCTGGCACACTGTCAGACATGGTGATCAGATTTTTGACAAAGGAACTACATTTATTTACTTGCTGTTTTGTGCGGATAGGCCATGACCACTTATGCTCATATTCTCAACATGTATTGGGCATTTCAGCACAGAGGGAAGAGCAATTCATTGTTATACAGATTATACAGCTGGACCTCCTCTTTGTTAGCATGCTAACCTGTTAACAGAGAGTGTCAAACAGGAATCAGTCATTTTTAAGCTCCCCAAAATGACAAATGTTCCTGATCAGGTCATAAAGACATTTAGTGGCCATAATGATTATCAAGTGAGCAAAGGAGGATCTGCATGTAGGGATGAAGTCAGGTGAGGATGCTTAGGTCAACATCTGAAATGGGAGAAGGCTATTTAGTACTGTTTTTAAACACCACAATCATTTCTTAACCACATTTTTTTTAGCATTGATGTCAAAGCTCTCCTAACCCGTCTAGTGATTTCTTTTAAGAGTCAGCTAAAATGTAAGAACTATCATAAGGGATCCCAAAACTTAATGCGAGGGGATACATATTCCCACCATCACTCCTCAGGGGCTCTAGATTGTTGTGCCAAAAACCGTAGCGTTGCCTCTTCATAAACAGTGACGGGGATTTGTAATAGTTACAGTAGTGACATGCCGTCGGCCTGCAGAAAGAGCCGTTAAAGATAACGGCAATGAAAAGATACTTATTTGTGGTTGAAATTTGAAGCAGAGACAAAAAACCGACGTGGCTTCTTTCCGTTTTTCACAGGGAGGCAACGGACCTCTGACCTTTAGACAAACGGTGCGTGTTAAGAAAGAATAATGAAAGATAAAGAGAGGAGGAACAAGGGAAGAGGGGAAAGGGAGTTTTCTGATGAGTCACCAGCTTTGGCATCCTTCAATGTGTCTTCCTGTGAAAGCGAGGGCACATATTGAGAATGAGAACTAGCGTAGAGAGAGCATGTGTTTGTCCGACAACAACGTGTGTGTTTAAGTGTAATGTACGCAACCGTGCCAGTATTCCAAGCACTTAATAAAATGATTTGTGGTTTTTTTTTTTCCCCCTGTGAGTTCAAAGCGGGTCCTTGCTTTTGGCTTTGGGGTAGAGGTTGCTCTTGTGCAATGGAAAGAAAAGAGGCTGTTTTCCTGTTAGGGGGGCTTTTTGGGAAAACCGCGGCTCTGCCTACCGCAGCCAGCCTTCAAAGGGCTTTGAAGGAGTGCTCACCTCTCCTTAAATCCTTCCATGCCGCTAAACGAGCCACTTCCTCTCAGGAACACCTCACCTGCCGCTCCCCGTCCAACCACACTGCTGCGGTCAGGGTTAAGCTATGGTCCATGGGAAATGTTCAATCAAGGAGCCCTCAGTCCACCCACACACTCTAAAAACAGAACACTCTCAGCTTTTTAAAAAATGTCTCTATCATCTCTGTAACCGTGCTGCATGGCCTTCATCCAGCGACAAACAAGAGGAAGGAATCTGCCTCTGCCCAATATGGCAGGGCGGAGGGTGTCATCCTTCTGTCTGCGCATCTTGACAGCACATGTAGAGGAAATATTTCTTGTATTTGAAGGCAGATCATAGTTTGACATGGAAGGCCGTAAATCTTTGAACTCTTGTCCCTTTTCTCACAAGTCCATAGCTCTGCAGTTAAAACTCCAAGACCGAGAGCAGCTTTTTCCTTCCCTCAAGTTGACAGCTATATTTTTTATTGGAGATTTTTTCCAGGACTGAAGCCTCGTGGGACATTTATACCATACTTTTTAATTATACCCTTTCTTTGATGTTTCCTTTTTCAAAGCAAATATGCCCCTGGTTGAAGAACAACATGGTTTTTCTATTTTCTTTTAGTGACACCAAAATATACTGTTTTAAACCAAAGATGTGACTAAAATCAAACGGAATAATGGGTGTCATGTTAGTTTCAAACCCAGCTAGTACTGTACTAACACACTTGTTGTTTTAAGATGTAGTATAACCACCCAAAATACATGTAAAATACTATGTTTAAAATACTATTTGGAGTTCAATCGCCATATTTTACTTAAGAATCCTGTCACATACTCAATTTCTCTCCTATATTTTTATTCTCTTAATTGCTGTTTGCTATCAGCTGCTGATAACACACAACTGGGATGTGTTGGGGCTTAATATCAGTGTCAAAATAAAACAATTCTAGATATTTGTATATCCGCCTGTCTTGTCTCTCATGAATCGATTCCTCTAAACCCTGAGTCACATTTACTAAGAACTTTCTGTCTGCTCATGTCCTTTCCCCTCCCTAAGCCTCCCATTTTCTCACCAAAAACACTTCATTATCAGGAAGGGTCCTATCGGCATTTCTCCTTTTGCTTTTCAAATACCAACATGTACGTATATGTGCAAATACAGCAAGCGGTAGCTGAGCACAACTTCCTGTCTGTGAGAATTATCCAGACCCTCATATTCCACCTCGCGCTGTCTGTCTGCTCTCCTCCTGTACGGTTCTGGATCAGGTTCTGTTGATCCAGAGAACCGCCGTGTGGGCTCGGCCACAGAAGCTGCTGCATTCCTCCGCTGGGCGTTCAGCCTTTGCTCCTGCAGTGTCTCTTTCTGCCAGATGCAGAGATGGAAAGGCAGAGATTATATCGCGTGTATGTTTTATGACGCTTTTTGGGCACTCCTGCTTTGTGATTAGCCCTTGCACTTTAAAACCTGACATTTATTATCCTGGTAACAGAAAACTAGTTCAGGTATGGCCGTGGAGTTTAGGTGCAGCAGTTTGAAGTGATTTCGAAGGTTGGAGTAAGTGTAGAAACTCTGGTGATTTATCAGACGAAGCCTTCCAGAGACACTCGCACAGCGCCTGGGAGCAGACATAAGCAGACTTTAGAAATTTGTCAGTGATCCCCCTGCTAATGACGCTCTCAGCTGTGAGAGCTGACCCCCTCCTGCCCTCGGCTCTCCCTGCTCCTCCTCCCCTTCTCCTAAATCCGTAATGAATGCCAGCAAGGAACTCCAATCACCCTCACACACACACACACACACACTTACAACAACAGTAGGATTGCCGTCACCACTGCGGAGACGGCCATCAAGTGGAATTCAGGCCACCAATATCTGACCCCTGTTACCTGAGGCCTGTCAGTCATGTTGATTCATCTGGACAGGTTTCTTTACCTAATAAATTGGTGTGTGGGTGAGGATACAGTTGGTGATGATGTGATTGTTGATGAAACAATTATTCAATTAATTGATGTAGCCAAAATAAATCCCCCAAAACTTGTCACAATGTAACTTTGTTTTAAGTCATTTTTTCAAGAAAAATGGCTCAAAAAAAGTATTTTTCTTGAGTAAAAATGATTAATCTATGATGAAAATGATCTGAAATGTGACCCAATAATAAGACCCATATGAGCTGTTATGTTGTTCCTGTGTATTGCATCATAAACATGCAAGCAAACCATTCAGGAGGGTTTTCGACTGTTGGTGTTCTTTTATAGTAATACAACGCATCTTTCCATAATGAGTATTGGAGGTGGTCCTGTTGTTAGCCTATTAAAAAGTCCTCCATGGTTCTGGGCAGCCACTAATAACCCCACCAGGGATTACTGTACAGCAGGCTGGGGGGACAGCAGGGCACCAGTTTGGGCCCCAGCTTGCTGTCAACCAAGAGAGGCGACCCCGTAGACCTCCATTCACTCCCAGTCTTAGTGGAGCCACCACGCCAACTTTCGAGCAGCGTGAAAGGTTCCCACTTGGGATACAAAGTGGCTCAGCTGTCCCTCTCCTATCCTCACCTCCCACTGTGCCCTCCCCTCTACACCCAAGCCAAATAAAGCCTCTCAGCGACTTCTGTTTTCCTAATCTGTGAACTCTGACAGAGGAGCCCGCGCTTGAAAGAGAGACAACTCAACATGGGATGATCTCCCGGTGACAGAGAGAAGCTGAAAAAACGTTGCTGAAACCACCGGGACCACCCTGTCATCTTCCTGTTCCTGTCTCTCTTTCTCTCTCTATTCCTCACCCACCTTTTTTAAAGGAAGGGAAATGTAATCTAATTTCCCTTCCTTCTGCCCTCCATCATCTACCTTCTCTAATTGCGCTGTCTCCGTTTGATTTAAACCATTGAATCCGTTCCAATAGCCAAATGGCCTGAGTAGCTTTGGTGGTGAGACACGACTGCTTATGCAGGGGGGCTTCCACTCTAAAAGCCCCATATTTTTTTTCACCCATTTACCTACTGTGCCCATAACACTAATGGCCAACTCATCTAGAGTAACACTGCAGTAGCTTAGCCAAAGAGGGTTGTAGCACATCGGCATAAGTACATTTTCCTTGCCATTAATCCACAGAGGAATGCTGCCGTGATGAATTGGCTATACTGTTTGTATTTATCACCACACTCCCAGTAGCCATTCACTTAGAAATTTCTGAGCTGCTGCAGGAACAGTTTATCTTTTAGCTAGGCTGTCCTCATACTCTGTAGCTATACCTATGCAGCATATGTGCTGTAATGTGTGTTTGTTCCATGTTATTGGGAATCAGGAAGCTTAAAAAGCAAGGAATTCTGGGTAGGGAGAAGGTTTGGGTCAGGAAGCACTGTTATTAGAGTGTAGTTTTGTTGCCTGAATGTAACTAACCTGTGTCCATTTATTTTGAACCGATTATGCATGTCGCAGGGAGTGGAAATGGACATGTGTTGCTTTTAACAAATTATACTGTTGCAGGATTTTGTGCTACTTTAATGATCTAAATGTGATAAACAATGGTAGCCAATATCACGTTAAAAACTCAGGTTGAAAACTGATGGGTTGCTTAATCGCTGGGTCCCTTACTTGGTCGATTAAATTGACTAATCGATAAGTCAGCTAAGAATTTTTTTTGACACGAACAGCCTTAGAAGCTTGTATCGTAGAAAAGCTGACACGTGTTTTAAGTCATGGAGTCATTCTTAGTTGATACAAGCAAAAGTCTGACATTTGACAAATAGGCTTTTGATGAGAAGATCAATATGTGCTTGTACACCTAATATGAAGCTACAACCAGCAGCACTTCTGTGTGGTAGTCATTGTCTCCCTCAGAAAGACGGGGCCTGCAGCTGTTGCTACTTCAACCACGTTTAATGAAAGACAATGTCTGCCCCCACGGAGGGGAGATTGTGGCTTGTTAAACACATTGTCAATGCTGAAAGCAAAGAATTGTTTTTGTTGAAACAGATTCTTAGTATCTAAAGGTCAGCCAGCTACACACTGTGCTGACATCCTGCCAAGGCCTCATGGATCCAGCAAGATTTTGTGGAACTGGCTCAGTGTTTATAGCAATGTGGAATACGTTTTTTAATAAAGAGCAGCTCTTTGCCAGAGCATAGTGTTGCTGGACCGCCTCCGAGAAGCCCTAACACTTGCTGCGAGGCCAGCATCTATTTCAGAGGGCGCACAGAGTTGAATTAAACAGCCGTGTCACTGTTCCCTCTCTGTTTAACCTACAAGCTCATCTGCCAGACGCGCCTGACAGCACCAGACTCTGGAAGAATCTCCCAGCAGGCCCGGCGGCACACGGACCGCACCATATTTAGTCATCCACGTTAATCTGCCTCCACTCTCTCCATCTTTCCCTTTCTCGTTTTAAATGTCCTTCCTTTTACTCCCTCCCTCCGTCTCTGTCACTTTCCCTCTCTCTCTTACTGCTTCCATTCATATCTGTCCTCGCTCGCCCTCCCTCTAGTCATTTCTGCTTTATCACTGTCGCGCCCCTCGCTGTTTCTCTCCCCCTCTTTTCTTTCTTATCTACTGAAACCCTTCCTTTCTCATTCCTGTTTGTCCTCTCTATCCGTCTCTTAAGTCTGTAAGCATGTTTCCTGCCTGGTTTTCATAAAACTTCCTCTCACTCCCTCAACAGCATACCCATCAAATACTGTCTGAATAATTCCCTCTTTCCATATTTTTCCCTCACCTGTCATAACGTCTACTCCTTCCTCCCACTCTTTCATACCCCCTTCTTCCCCTTCTCAGCCTCCCCACTGTCTCTTTTCCTCGGATGAACATGCTGCTGATGGAAGCTGGGCCCGATGCTAATGAGTTGCTAATTCCATCAGCCGGCTCTTCGTGCCCTCCCCGGTGGGTGTCGGGCCCGCCAGCTTTACCGTGGCCAGCCTTTTGATGGAGTGCCTTGGCTGATGAACTCCCGCCTGCGTGCCCACTTTAACCTCCTCGTCCTCAGACACATGTCATTGATCAATGTCCTGATCTGTCCTGGCAAAGCCCACTTACTCCAGTCATTTATGAGCAGGCCCATTTCCATGCAATCCATTTTTCACATGATGAATATTGTAACAGCGCTGGGCTTTTTTTTTTGTGTTCAGGTCTTCAAAGTTCTTGGGCTGGCTACTTCCATCCTCAGCTTGACAGGAAATACACACTTTGCTCGCATTTTCTTCTCGTCAGTCTTATGCTGTGTATAATTCCCTCACACTTTTTTCCCTTAACACCCTTGGGAAGGGGCCAAATGACTGGGTTTAAGCACTTGAGCAATGCAGAGTGCTCCTATTTACCAGGCCACTGGGCTCTTTTTTTTAAAGGGGTTGCTAGCTTTGGACCCCTCCAGATAAGAAAAGAACGAAACTTTTGTTTTTCTGACTCCCCTTAAACCGCCTGTCTGCCCTCCCCGCTTGACTGAAGTGGATACAGAGGCGGCCTTTTGTTCTACGGAGATGAAGAGGGATGCTGTAGTATAAGAGGGAGAGTGAGGGTGAGAGGAGGTGGGTGGGATTCATTGTAATTTAATAAATACCTCGCTAAGAGGGCTGGGGTGCCTTCTCACCCCCTCAGCTGTCTGTTTTGAAATGGGGCTCTTCTGGATTTGACACCCAGGGAAGTAAAAAGGGGATTAAGGAAGGAAAGCCTCCGGCTATATATATCTCTTTCTCTGTCCTTTTCTTCGCCCAAAGGCTTTACCCCCCCTCCAATCTTTCTCTCTTTGGGACAGAGAGGCCCCTCGTCTAGCTGTGAGCGTATGAATGATGTCATCCAGGTATCTATCTCGACCCAGAGATTTTGAAAGGCTTGAATGGAGTCTCATAGCCTCAGTATAATCTTCAAGCAGCTATCACTTATGGTGAATGTTCTGCTTCAGTGAATGTAGATAATGCTTCCTTCTCCAGGATCAGCGCGGTGTCACAATAGTGTTGCAACGGTTCATTTCCCATCAAATTCGTAAGAACTTGAAAAGTAGATCCATGTCTTCATATATGAAAATAATTCCTCTTATAAAAAAAAAAGGCAACCTTGAGGCAGAGCCATGACCAGGGTCACACACGGTCCACTGCTTTGCAGAATAGCCAGGGATTATGGGGTGACTTCTGCCATGCTGCTGAAGCATGACCAGAAAGCTTTGGTCCACTTTTGACCTGAATGGAAGTCCTGAATGAAAGGCCGGCATTAAAATTCAGGATGCAGTCACTTGCAGCGACTAATGTCTCTCTTTAAATGGTCACATCCTTTCTCTTGGGGCCCCCGTCTAACTGTCTTATCCTTTGACAGGCTTTTAGTCAATGAAAATATGCACTTGCAAATGTACAGTACAAGATACAATTGAATTTCCTCCCTGAGGGCAAATGTAATTCAGTTTGGAAGTTGTTCAAAGTAGTTTTATATACAGTAGGATTAGATCAGCGTTACATTCTATTTTATATCCTATTATGGTAAAGATATATCCATGACATTGACCTTTCTGTTTGTTTCTTTTTCTTGCAGGAAGGGCTCTGGTCAGCCTGAAGTGAAGGGTCACTGAGCTCAGACACTTCGCTTCCACTGACTCACACTTATACACACATAGGGGAAAAGTCACACACACACACACACACACACACACACACACACACACACACACACACACACATACACACACACACATCTGCACCACGACACATTCATATTTATACTCATAGATGTTTGGGTACACACAGAAAGACTCTGCATAAACAAAGACACACACACACACACACACACACACACACACACATACAAACTCTCAGGCCCTCTGAGCAGGATGGGGAAGCCCTGGAGGTGCCTGCTGGGCCTGATCCTCCTGGCATTATCAGCCTCCACCCACAGCGCCGCCAACCCCTTCTCAGGGCAGCAGACCCCTCCCGACCCTTGCTATGACGACCAAGGCGCAGCCCGCCGCTGTATCCCCGAGTTTATTAACGCTGCCTTCGGGAAGGAGGTGACTGTGTCCAGCGTCTGCGGCCGGCCTCCATCCCGCTCCTGCAGCGTTGTGGAGCGGGGCGACGATCGGCCGTCTGTGCGCTCGTGCCAAATCTGTGACGCCGCAGACCCTCGACGTGCCCACCCTGCTTCCTACCTCACTGACCTCAACTCGGCGCACAACCTCACCTGCTGGCAGTCGGAGAACCTGAACACCTCGCCGCACAACGTGACCCTCACCCTATCGCTGGGAAAAAAGTTTGAGATCACCTATGTCAGCCTGCAGTTCTGTTCACCCCGACCCGAGTCTCTGGCCATATACAAGAGCATGGACTACGGCAAGACCTGGATGCCCTACCAGTTCTACTCCTCGCAGTGCCGTCGTTTTTACAATCGGCCAAACAAAGCATCCATTACCAAGCAGAATGAGCAGGAGGCTCTGTGCACAGATGGCCACACCGACCTCTACCCGCTGTCTGGAGGGCTCATCGCTTTCAGCACTCTGGACGGACGGCCCTCCGGCAAAGACTTTGACAACAGCCCCGTCCTTCAGGACTGGGTGACTGTCACCGACATCCGCGTGGTCTTCAGCCGGCCCCAGCTTCCCCGGGAGCAGGGACTGGGGGCTGCAAGCAACAGCGACGACCCCATGGCGGTGACATCGTCGCTGCCAACTTATTTCTATGCAGTGGGAGACTTCCAGGTGGGCGGGAGGTGTAAATGCAACGGACATGGCTCCCGCTGTCTGAAAGACAAGGAAGGAAAACTGGTGTGTGACTGCAAGCACAACACGGAGGGCCCTGAATGTGACCGCTGCAAGCCCTTTCACTACGACCGGCCGTGGCAGAGGGCCAATGCTCGCGAGGCCAATGAGTGTCTGGGTGAGACTTTCCCTCCATTTGTCATTCTTTATATGCTTTGTAACATGTTTCAGTTGTTCTGCTGTGGGACATACTGCAGACTACGCTGTGGATAGGTTAAACAAACACAGGAATTATACCAAACCAGAAGCCTGTTTTCAAATGTACGTCCTTAAATTAAAACAACGTAACAATATATTTATTTAAAGCCAAACCATGATGTTCTACTAAACTTAACCAAAGAGTTTTATGGAAAAAGATGCAAACAAGAGTGTGGAGACAGGGTTGTTCTGTAAGGACATCCTTTAGCCCTCTTTAAAAAGTAGCATGGAAATGTGTTGAAACCCGCTCTTTCTACAGCTGCTCCATTTTTAGTTGAAAGCGTTTATGAAAATTAGGACACGGGTTGTACCGAGTCATGACCTTTTCACCACCCACTCAGGATATGACGGCAATGATTTAACTGTGATGACCTGTGTTTGACTGTCACAGCGGTAATTAAGAGAGCTGCCAGAATATACCGGATAGGTTTGTGTTTGTGCAGGTGAGGAGTTCTGGTAGCACATAGTTGAGCTTATAAATGTGGGCACCGTGTCTGAAAACACGAGCCAAACCTGTTCCTTGCATTTCCCATCAGTCCTTTCTATTTGCCGCTCCTCTACAGGGGAAAAAACAACCCTACTTGTAACAAAATTCATGTTTTTCTGGACTTGTCTCTTTTTCAAGAGCAAGTCTAAACAGTGGATGACAACAGCTCGAGTCATTGGCACCGCGCTACAGCTAAGTCTTCCAAGAATGTTCTTTGGCAGTGTTTGCCTGTACCTCAAGACATGCTCTGTAAAAGCCATACAGACATGCTCTGAAAGCCTGCCAAGTAAACATTATAGCAATTTCTGTGGCAATTTTTGTTAATGTAAATGGGTTATATTTATATTGGATTAGGCTTTTATGTGATATTTAGAACATATATTAATTTCATGGCTGTACAAAGATTTAAGACACATGCCATGTGAGCCATGTGTTTTCACCCTAACTCTGGAATAGGTTCTCAAACATGTGTTTCTTTGGTGGTCATTTTAACAGCGTTAGACTTAGTATAAATAGAAATAGGTGGAACCTGTTTCAAGTCAATTTTGTTTGTCATAAAATTGTGCGAGCGTAGAAAAATAAAACCATATTAGCACCCGCTGTCCCCATTCTAACCTTTCCTCATAATGACATGACATTACAGCCAGAGAAGCAAAAACAACCAGGAGCAACACATTGAAAAGCAGTGTATATTTTCCTACCATGTTATAATTGCCCCGTGAGCTGGCCTGAGATCATATTTAGCGCAGAACAGTGCCAGATCTGTGGAAACGGGACAGAGAGTGACAGAGCCAGAGAAGTATTTTGGCCTTTCTAGTACCGTGAAACCTCCTACGGCAACACTACCTTACTTTGGCTTTTACACCCTCCCTTTTTCTGCTCCAAGATACAGGCACACACGTTACACACCTAGCCCCTTTTACAACAATATCCTGTGAATCCCTTAGTGTTTTCTCGCTCAAGCTTTTGCACACGCCTTCTTTTAAATGGCCCGTAGTTGTTTCCGAAATGTTACACCCGCTTCCCGTAGGGCTCTTCTCAGCGGGATTGATATGTCACTTCCATCCATGGCTTCTGGACTAAACGGCCCCGCTGCACTGGCCAACTCTGATGACCTAATCCTAGTGTTGATACAGGGCAATTAAAGCCTATTGCGATTTGCACGCTATACCTGATCATACATCCGGACACGCCAAAGTAAGTCCCAGACGTCCATAATTTCATGTTCCAAAAGCCTCTTTACAGCTTATTCCTGTAGAGCTGGGTCCAACATATCCTCTGTGTAGCCTTTAAAAGCCCGCTCCGATGTATATTTAAACCCATTCTTAAAATGCATCCGCCCCTTGTTGATTTTTCTCTGCTCAAAATGGTGGCGGGCTACATTGCGAGCCACTGTGGCAGCGAGGTGTAAGTATTTAGCCCGGGCAAGTGTGTAAGAGTGGCATGTTACAGAGCCAAGGAGTCCCTTAGGTGTCACCAGAGCCGGCATGAGGCCTGGCGGGTGTTTGGGTTGGAGTTAGGGTCTGAGGGGGGCAGGCTGAGGTCACGATCCTTTGCGAGGTGGTGACAAGGTTAAGCTGACGGGGAGATGGTTTGTGAATAATGAGGAATTCAGAACAGAGCCAAATCAATATTTGTTGCACACTCTGGGTCTGTCAGTCCTTGGGAAATCAAGTGCCTGGTTACCTGTTTCACAACAGTATTGTTAACATGCTTTTAACGATATTGCTCTGCTCTCGCTCGTAGCCATCCTGACTTAAGTCTTCCCCCAGCACAGGAACATTGTCTCTTACTGGCTGGTTTGATTGTTCGCCGGTCTTACTAAATGTTTGACATGCACCGCACCAAGATTACTGTCTGCGCTCTTGGCAAGCTCGTTTACTGTCTGCAGACACAAGCCATGCACACACACGCCCCATCTGCCTCCTCCTTCGCTATGAATCCTGCCTCAAGACATGAGTTTACAAATCCCTGCTCTAGTAGTCAGAGAGGGCAGCCTCGTAAAGGACCGTGTCTGTTTGTATTGAGGGAGACATGATGGAAAAAGCTGTGATTTATCTGCCCACAGGACAGCATCAGGAAACAGATGGATAAAAGCTATTTGGTTACTGGTTGTGATGGAGTATTGGCTTTTCTGCTGGCATGGTTGATGCCGTTATGTAAATAGTTTTATGTTGACTTAAACATGTGAGACGCTGTATCATGCCATAATAGAGCCTGCCAAAGTCACTGTAGAAGATGAAGAGGACTCTCATGGAGTCAACGACAACGTGACATCCTGAGTAGATGATAATTTATGGCGGTGTAGCAGCTCTCTGCTCTTGGCTGTGTCTGCAGCCATATTGGTCCTGTTTGGCTGCAGCACCTAGCTTTTCTTTTTTCTCCAGCCCCTCCTTTCCCTCATTTTGGACTGCAGGAAGTCCAGAGTCCTGCTTTGGGACGCTAAGAGTCCAGGGCCAGACATCATCCATCCCTAATGGACCCTTAAATCCAGGTCTGCTCCCAGTGTTGCGCCAGGCACACTGTTTTGCATTCATAGCATTAAACACAGAGGTCACATGAAGGCTGTTTGAATTGCCTTTTTGCTTGATTTGCCAGAAATGCAGGTGACCTGCGGTTAGTAGCAGAGCCGGGTGTTCCTGCTCTGCTTCAGCGTCTGGGTGTGGGGTTGTTGAATATTTGTAATACTAAGCTTTGACATATTGAGTCCAGTGGGAAATTAGTGATATGATATTCTGCACAAGAAGCTTCCTTTCAAATTAAATTAATCAACTAAATAAGTATTCACTGCAGACTCTCATTATACATCAATGTCATCACCTGAAGGAAATTCCCACAAATTAGTTATTACTTCTAAAAATAAGTTATTATTACATCACAGATGTTATTAGATCATGTCTGCCACACTTTAATAAATGAGCGGAGTAAAGAGAAGCAGAACAGACATATTTTGAAGTCACAAGCCCGCTCAAACCGTGTGTGAGGGCTTGTGGTTTTTGGTGGGCTGAGCCTCTTTTTTTGGAGGCTATTAGGGGGAATTTGACAGATGTGTTTCTTAGGTGTGTGTGTGTGTGTGTGTGTGTGTGTGTGTGTGTGTCCTCAGATCTGTGGAAAGACCACAGAAGAACAAACTCACTTTTTATTTCTTCTCTTTTAGGTTCCCTTACCGACGAGAGGCAGATGGGTTTTTATTATATGCTGATTTGAATTTCAAAATAGGCTTTCACACCATTTTTTCTCCCCTCCACCTCTCAGAGCGAGGGCAAGCAGAGGTCAGACCCTTGATCCAGTCACCTAGTAGAACTTGTGTGCTATTGTTCTTGCGACATTATTTAGTTTGCACTTGGGTAGAACAAAGTCACAAGTAACTTGGAGAATCCTGCAGCCTGAAATTGTCCTCCATGGTTCGGCTGCAATGTAGCTGTCCGTCTCTGGAGGGCAACGAGATATGAAACTCAGTGAGATGCCGAATATAGACGAGTGGGGAGGAAAAAAGCCAGCGCTTCCCCCGATATTACTACATGTATGTGCCATGTTCCTACTTTCGCTAATTGACTTAAAGACCGACCCCCCCCCCCCCCCCCTTCCCTCCTCTGCCGCCTGTCGCTGGAGGCAAACAAGGAACCGACACTTCAATTACTTACAGCGCGACACACAAATGAGCAGGAGATGTTTGTGTGTGTGTGTGTGTGTGTGTGTGGGGGGGGGGGGGGGGGTGCTGGGTGCCGAGCAAAAGAAAGAAACTCATTTTGCAAAAGAAACCTCCTGTGCGTTCAAATAATTACACAGGCGAGGAATGTTGTTCTAAAATCAACAGCCCTATGAAATGATG
Organism: Eleginops maclovinus; assembly: GCF_036324505.1. Classification (NCBI taxonomy): domain Eukaryota; kingdom Metazoa; phylum Chordata; class Actinopteri; order Perciformes; family Eleginopidae; genus Eleginops; species Eleginops maclovinus. The sequence continues at coordinate 6,351,689 of NC_086358.1, read as the reverse complement.
CCTCTGGGGTGGTTAGCGTGAGACGCAGAGGCTACAAACATGGTGTGTGTGTGTGTGTGTGTGTGTGTGTGTGTGTAGAGTAACCTCCATCTGAAAGACAACAGGATTTGGTCCATTTGATTGGTTTGTCCCCTAGCTTTGCTCTTTGCTTTTATTCTCTCTGTCAGTATTGCAACTTTGGTCCTCGGCCAACCCACAAGAGAAGGGATTGATGCTTTTCCCGTTCCATGAAGACACCCATAAAGGCTCTCTGGCAAACACGGAACATGGTGAAACAAACGTTAAGGACAGCAAAGTGTCAAATAACAACATTAACGTCAGCCGGGTTAAAACTCTTGACTTTTTACGGAAAGGCTCTGCGACTGCCTGAGGCCAAGTGTGTGTGTTTGTGTGTGCATGTGCATCTTTAGTGCATGTGTGAGAGCCACATGTACTCTTCTAGTGTGATGTAGCGTTTCATCCCTGTGCCAAAGCAAACTGGTGGAGCTGCAGCGTGCCCACCCTGCTCTCCCAGGCCCCCATCGACTCTCCCCCACAGATGGTAGCAATCACCTCCCGAGGTGCCCGTCACCGCCGGCGCTCTCCTCCTCTCTATCCTGGTGTAACTGACTCTAGTCAAAGATTAACTCTCTGCGTGTTCCCCTCTCTTCTACCTCTTCTTTTATTTCACATGTCCTTTTTGCTGATATAAGCTCTTTATTCTACCCTCATTGAATCCCCTCTGTTTGGGTAACAGTTTGCCTCTATTTATGCCGCTGAAGCCTGTTAAAATATGTGGTTTTTGGCTGTGGTGTTGCTGGTGGCAGCAAGATTCAGAGGGGATTAGGAGAAAATGCATGTCTGTTTTTAACAATGAGTATGTAATAATCGCTCAGCTCACTTAAACTGCGGTTTGGTCTGACTGTGGCTGACATATTTGATATCATATGAATGTACTGCATTCATGCATACGAAATGGATACTGTCTGTTATTGTATGTCTTCATTGGCAGCCTAGAAAGAAAACATTAGGTCAAATGATTTTATGTCACTGAGTCACTTAACATTACCTCCATAGCTTGACAGGCATTCTTGTTTAACCCAAAACCTTGATCTTTATCTCACCCTCATCAAATAAGGGTGTTGCCTAAACCTAACCAAGTAGTTTCAGTCTTAAGAAAACATTTGTTGGATGAAAACTTGTCGGCTAAAGAATCTAATTTAAACTGATTGTAATCTCATTTCAAATTGAAAACTATGGTTGTTGCTGTAAATTTTGTCAGCCATCATTTGTCAGGATGATTCATCTGCTTCCCTTGCTATGTCACAACCTGATCAGAGAAAAACAAAACACATTAGGTTATCCCTCGGCATCTCTACTGTCATCTGTGAGTGCATCGGTGCATTTCCACAGAAGGCTCCATCTGCCACTTTCTATTTCTAAACCAGCCCAGCCATCGCATGCATCCCCCGGACTGGACCTCATGGTTGTGTATGCCAACAGTCATGTCAAAAGTACATCTGTTTTTACCTCAGGTTTCACTGATTCACCATGATAATTTGATTGCACAGCAGACGTCTACTCCTGTGCTCAGGACTTCAGGATTTTGCCGGTGGGAAAAAAAATAAAAGCAACCGAGACAGACAGAGAGTGAAGGAAAAGGCGGGACACAGATAACAATGTTTAGATGTGGGGAAGTGAAGTAGACCAGAGAGAGGGAGCACAGCTAAGGACTCAACTCTCCACTGACACCAGGCCCCCCAACATGGCAACCCTCCAGCCTAATCTTGTTAAAATCTCTCCCCGCCTGATGCCATCCAGAAAGAGAGGAAGGGGAGACACAGGAAAGGATGGACAAGAGAAAGGAAAGAGGGAGAGACAACCAGTGAGAGTATTTGGGATAGTGTCTCATGAAAGTAAGAGGAGCGAGGAAGGGAAGCTTAGGGGAGGGGTGGGTCAGGAATTAAGGGGACTCTTAGTTCAAAAGGGCTCCCAAGAGCTGCCTCTTAAGCCCACGGCATGAGGCTAACCGCAGAAACCAGCGGAGGGGAGGGCTGAGACCTGGTGTCAGAGCTAGAGGAGAACGATATGGCTGTGTGGAAGAGATGGAAAGAGCAAGTGGCTTTGTTACAAAGAGGTTAAAGCTGCTATAGCAAACACAGCAGGACTACAGCAATTGTAGTTTCCTGTTAGTCTTCAGCTGGAGTTCTTAGATCTCCATCTCAGCTTGTTGTCCACCGCTCGTTAGAGTCCACACACTCGGCGGTGTTCACATCCGTGTAAGACTCACTTCTGTTTGACTTTTGTCAGCATTTGTCACTTGATCCATGTCATCTTGTGAGCGGTTACTAACGCTTCAAGCAGTGTGTGTGTGTGTGTGTGTGTGTCTGTGTGTGTCTGTGTGTGTGTGTGTGTGTTCCCACACTGTACACTGCCTTGGCTCTAATGAGGAGCTAATTAACCGGGTGTTTCCCCCCGGTGCCCTGAGCAGGTGGCTGGAGCAGCCAGGCGTAACTCAGCCCAAACACACCGACACACACACACACACACACACACACACACACACACACACACACACACACACACACACACACACACATCATGGCAGGATCCCATATAGCAGAGCCTGGTTGGCCAGGCGGAGAGGGAACCCAAGGGGGGCTACAGCAGGTCTGCACTACAGGCCTGGGCCAAGAGGGGAGAGGTGTTGGTGGGAGAGTGCTCTTCCAATTTTGAAGGACCAATTTTAGCCATGGGATTTGGGTTTTGCACAGGCATCCAAAATCAATTGGCTGTGCTTACCGGCTTGGCTTTGGTGAAGCTGAAGGGAAAATAAGGTTAGATTTATCCCTGACACATGAAGAGGAACAGTGAGGCGGTGCACTCCACAAACACAATCGCATTTTTTATTAGTCGAGTACGACTCTTTACGGGCCGACTTGTCATAGCGCAGATAACACACCAGACCATGAGCTTGTTTGGAGCATGCTCACGTGTTGCGTCATTTGTAGTGGAAGCTGAAAGTTGTGTGTTCTTCTTCAAGTCTACCTTTCCTGAAATATATCTATTTTTACCTGAGTTTAAAAAAAGTAAGCCCAACTTAGATCACAAACTATATGGAGCAAGATATTGGATAAAAACAAGACATTTACTCCAGCAGTTACTCCATCTACTTTTGGCTCGATTCATTGTGATGACAAAGTGGTGCAACTATTCTCCACTCTAATATTTTCCTAGGGGCTTTTTGCTCCTTTGCCTTGATTCCTTCCTTTGTTGCAGCATCCCTCTGTGTGCCAAGCTCGTAGCTTGTGTTTGTTGTTTGATTTCCACGACAACATGAGAACCAGATTTTCGCATCTTTGAATTGGACACTGAAACATAAAGGAGCCACGATTCACTAGAGGATCTCAGTTTCTCCACCACCGACAGGGCGCAGAACAACAGAAAAGAGTGTCTGTTTTTTCCCTCCGACAGATATGAATTAGTGAGGGTTTTTTGCGAAGCACTTGTGAGGCTTTGATGTGTTAATGAATTGAAAAATGGCCTTCAACAGTGCTCGGTTATCCCCGCTGAGCCTAATTTGCGTGAGGGGGTCTGCTGCGGTGGAGGGGGTGGCAGGTTTGGGGGGAAAGTGGGGTGTCAGTGTGTGTGTGCGTGTGTGTGTACAAGCACTTCAAAACAAACCCATAAACATTCCAGGATCCTTGGGCAGCTGCAGCTCCGAGCTGAAGTAAAGTCCACAAAGCATGGAAACCATAGAACCATACAAACTCTTAATTGAACGTTTTTTGCTTCATTGTTTTTTCTAAGCAATTAACCTCGGAATTCAATTTCATTCATTTTTTTTTCCAATTAACAACCATTCCCTCAATCTCTGTCACAAAAGCCATCACTGCCACACATGCTCAATCATTCAAAAGTGTTTTATTCTGGAGCTTTCTTTACATTCTCCACGCTTCCACACATCCTCTCCCACTTCAGACCTAGCCGGCCGATCTTGTTGCACAGCTGTGAATCGAGAAGATGCCATGAGAGGTACCGTCGGTACTCCAGCCGGGGAGAGAATGTGATCCATGGCTTTCATGTGCTGCTACAAGGTGTTAATGGTCACAAGTGCTCACAGCTGTGTGTGTGTTTGAGACGCTTGATCATAATCACAGTCCCCCACCTCGTTCTCCCCACCAACAGCCCCAGACTCTCACCGGAGCGGGTGTGTTTTTTGTCACATTGCCTTTAGAAGAAGTCGGACAGGCTGTTTTGTTCACATGCACGCAGATTGTCATCAATTTGGTGTTTTATTAAAGCTTCAACACGGACAATGTCACTTAATATAAGAAGCTTTGTGCAACGTGCAAGCTGCCCTCAGTATCTCCTTTTGGACAATTCTCCAGGGTCAAAGGTCAATCCACATCTTGAGCCTACAAGTTCATGAGAGCACTCCAAAGCAGCAGCAGCGTCTCTACACAAACAACCCTGCCTCAATATTGATCCATAAGCGAATCAGTATTTCATTAACTGCAGAATTCCATACAAATTGGGCTGCGTAATAACCAGATGGAATTGGGAAACAGTCTGGGAATGTGCTCCCCCTTTTTTTTCCAGGGTCTGCGACCAGGGAAAACTGGGCCTCTTTCCCAACCTGGTGCCAGGCTTCCTCTTCAGTGTGGATGGAGGTGCATTGCCTTCACTGCTCACAAATCACACATATCCCATTCGAGCCATTGTCCTTATCTGTACGAGCCATTACAAGTCAGTTTTGATCAACTAGAGGAGCTCACTTCACATTTCCAGATCATTGAGCTCAGTGGAACTGCAGCACTGACCTTGGCTGCCGCAGCAGTGCACGTGTCAGCCAGGGATGATGAGACTTTAAAATGACATGTTGACTTATTTTTGGTGCTTTTTCTCACAGACACATGGAAAGGAGACAGAAAATGATCCAAAAGATCCAAAGATATTAGTTTAACGAGATATATTAAACTGAGAAAACAAGCAAATCTTCATTTTTTGCAAGGCTAAACCAACTTTTTCTGGACCTTTTTTGCATTAAATATTACTTCAAGGGGTTATATTACACATTATCCAAACCTATCATTGTTGCTCTTAAATTTCTCTAACCGCCTTCACTAGTCACTGTGTTGCATGCATCTCCACACGCATAAAGAGCCTCCTATTACTTCAGACAGTCTGCCTTCACTTATTCCCCATTATTGTGTCTTATTCTCTTCAAAACATCCATTGTTAGAACATTTTTCTCAATCCGTTCCCACCAGAATAATTAATATCACCTTCTGTTGTGATGCCCTAATAATCAGTGTTTGCCATAACTGCTGACATTTCTGGTCAAACATCTCTGCTGTTGTTTACCTCTTTCTAATTTATCTGCGGATAACTTTGAACCGGAGCTTAACTCTTCTTTGAAGCCACGGCCAAGTCTTCATGTCTCAGGTCTGACTCTGATTTAGCAGCAGAGGGTATGGATCAAACTCTGTTACACAAACAAGAAGGAAAGCTTTCTCATTATGCTGCTCAAAAGCAAACCCCACATGTAGAGTGAATATGTCAGAGCGGTGAACGAGGCCTAACATGGAGGAAATAATGGAAAGACTGGTGAGGTGAAAAGACATAAAGGAATCAGCTGGATTTCAAGTGGAACTGCGAGGAACTTTTAGAAGATATTACCTCACGTCGCATGTCCCATATATTGCGACTTGGCTCATTTAGAAGACAGCTAGCTCCGGACCGCTTCTTTATCTGAGAATTTCTAGCTTTTAATAGATCTTAGGAGCCTTTACTCATCAGTGATTCATGAAATTGATGTCTCTCTTTGCAGTGATTAATACCTAATGGACTGAGAGCTGAATTCATTAATTATGAAATGGAGAAAATGAGTTCTGCAAATATCACTTTTGATTGATGAGTTCTTGAATAGCAGCCAAGCACACAGCCGCAGTGTGGATTATAAAGCACTCGCTGTTACACCGCCTTACTGGAAAATCTCCGCCAGCGTTCTTGTGATATACACGGAAGTAAACACAAGCTAAACTGCAATGCAAACTTCAAGGGAACATTTCCTCTAACTGTGAAGATACTTTTAGTTTTACCCACATTTGCTGATGTTATCACATCACTGACAACATTCTTCTTCCCTCTGCAGCGTGCAACTGCAACCTCCATGCTCGTCGCTGCCGCTTCAACATGGAGCTCTACAAGCTGTCGGGGAGGAAGAGCGGCGGCGTCTGCATGAACTGCCGCCACAACACCGCTGGCCGCCACTGTCACTACTGCAAGGAGGGCTTCTACAGAGACATGGCCAGAACCATCACTCACCGACGGGCCTGCAAAGGTAAAGTCCAACAAGAAATTATGCACTAGTTAAAGGACAACTTCCTTTCTCAAAAATATGAATAACTTTTACACTAGATACACATTTTTTAATTGTTAACAAAGAATCAAATAAAAAGTCTTAATGAATTTCAATTATTGGTAGGTTAGTAAGGTATCCGGTAATAGTAGGGTTTTAGCAGGGCGCTATAAGAGACATGGATTATACTACAGGAGTTTGTCAATGTTAAGCCTTAAGTCATTTTGCTGTATTTAAACTCAGCCCCAATTTAGATAGAACCGGAGGGTGAATCCCTCTTTATTGGTCACACACACGGCAGAACACCTCTGCATTTAACCCATCCTAGTACTAGGAGGGGGGATTGGAGGTGTCCGGTAAGCAAGTAGCAGTCCACTTTCCATATTTCAAGTCTGTTCGGGGATTTGAACCGGCGACCCTATGATTCCCAGTCCAAGCCCCTACTGACTGAGCCACTGCTGGACATGCATTAATCTAAAATATTCTCAGTTTTTCGATTGTTCATCATAGCGGAAGCAAATACTGTATATATAACCAAAGCTTTATTCCCCAGTTCCAGGTAACATGGAAGGGGTCAAACATTCCTTTAATGCTTTCACTTTATTTGTCTCTAATAGATCTTTTTCATGTGGGTTTCCATGATATTTCCCCTGGTGGTTATAGTTTCACGTTTTTCTACACATCATTTGTCAATCAAGCAGAAACAAAGCTCCATATTCTCTCCTACTTTCTGTTTATAACATTTGCGTGTCTCTAAGTGGCAGGCTCTCTTGCTCTATTCATACATGGTGGTGATCAGTGCTTATACAACTCTTAATACCCAGTTCTTCTTCTGCTGTCAGAAACTTAAAACACAAGAATTTTTCTCGGAAAGAATTACCAACCACTCTATGTTTAGAAGGACTAATGGAAAAGTTCTCATGAACAACGATCACTTTTGTGTTATATCCATCAGTAATCGAGTAGCAAAAATGAACATTTATTTATATGAAAATGTCACGGATTATTAATTTAAGGTCAGTTTGAATTTTCTTTTGGCAACGTGCTGTGCTAAATGTTTAGAAAATGCTCAAACAAAAGCTGATTGAGATGTTCTAACCCCGCTAATACTCATGTAATCACGTCTGAAAGTTATTGGATACACGCACGCTCATGGTAACTTTTAATAAGAAATATCAGCGAGTCTAGCTTGCCATACTAAAGCAAAGAGAAACAAATTGATGCATTGCCCAAAGCCTTTCTGGCTGTCACATAACATGTTTCTCAATACCGCACACACCGCATAATATAATCACTTGACCGAGCCGTTTCTCTTGGAAATATATATTGGACCACTTTATTATTTCACATTTTCAGTGAATATCTTTTAGCCTGATATTTTACTGGAAGCCCTACTGGACTAGATGCTAAAATAACAACAACTCCCTTTACTTGTTGCTCAGGAAAATATTCAAATCAATTGCCGAGACAGAAGTGTTTCTTATCCTTTTGATCCTGATGAAGGTAAAGAATCGCTTCCAGATAATAAAAAAACGGCATCCGACAGAGCTGCCAACCCTCATAGCCATGAAGAACTTTTGGTTAACATTTCATGACGAAAATCTCCCGCTGGCCGCCTACACCGCCGCTCAGTTTTCCTTCTGCAGCCGACCCAAGCTGTAACCAAACACCAGAGGTTAGAAATGGCACGATATCACGCCGCACTTGCCCATGTTAGTTGCGCTAAGATGTCGAGCCATACATCATATAACGGCAATGCTTCACAGCGACTCGGTCACATTCCTTGAAACTGAAGTAATTCGACCTGTTGCTGCACCAAAGCGCTGACAGAGAGATCTGACGGGAGATCAGTCCTGAGATGTGCGTCCACGTGTGCAAATTGTTTCCTCATCTTCCATTTCCTGCAGTATCTTGCTGTGATGTTCTCACACACACACACACAAACACACACAAACCCCCCTGACACTGCAATTTGTCCTTATCAAAGCTCACGATCAGGTGGTAAACAGTTTATCTCCCTCCTTCACAAAGGCCCCAGATGTGACGGAAATGAAAGTTAACGTCCGAAAAGCCTCCGCTGAGCGTCTGGCTCCATGATTGATCGGTGCAATTCTGCAGCCTTCTAGGAGCCGTCATTTTCCTTTAACTCAGGCCTTGCTCACGTTTTTTTTTATCTCCATCTCCCATGATTTGATATAACCGCCATCTACTTTTCCTCCCGAACTCCAATGTATCTCACCATGACTCACTACGAGCCTTCAAACCTTTGTCTTTCTCTTTCTCTTGACCACAGTGTCCCTGATATTTGCCCTCCTCTGTGTTTTATCTCCATGTGTCAGGGTCAAGACAAAGGTCGGAGGTGCGGTGTGGCTGAGCAATAAAATACAGGTGTTTTTCTAAAAGGCGAGACAGGAGTGGGGGCCGCGCAGGCTTTGAGATGACAAACAGGCCGTGTCTGTTTCTAATGAGACCTGCTCTGCGGACGGGTGTCTATACACACACTTTGTGGAGTATATGAGGAGGTGTAACCGCCTCCATCACCACCCACACAGAGAAAACTGCAGGGTTCCAGCTCTCCAGTTCAAATGCCCAGGAACCAGCCTCTCCGCGGGCCCTTTACAGTGTCACGAGCATTAGCAGTCAGCAAAATGAAAGAAACATGGCAATCCCCACATGGCCTGGCTGCAGTATATGAGCTCCTCAAAAGTACAAGGTTTTTATGTGAGTCCAAGCCGTACAGCTGGTATCCGTTTGACCACAAGGAGCATTGATAAAAGGCATTAAAAACGAGGCCATGGTCCATTTGAAGCAACACGGGCCAACATAAACCACATTGGCAGTAAGTCATATTATGTTGAATATCTTTTTTAAAGCAGACATGAGGATCTAGAAAACACAGCGAACAGGAGAAGTGTTACACAACCTAACCTTAGGGTCATTTTAGGTTTGGAATATTGTACCTGGCAGCATAAACATGTGATCCTTAATTCCTTTATTCTCTAACATTGGTTGTTTAAAAGCATGTCAATTGTTAAACACTATATGGTAAAACTGTATTATGCTAATAAAGTGCACAATTTTTACCTTTTTAATTCATTTTCCCAATTAAAAAGCCTATGAAACCCAACTTACTACTTGAAATGTCCAACAAAGGGCACAAATAACACCCCTCTTTGAATGTGCAAACCAACTGTCAGTAACGGCAGACTTTATCCCATATGCACGCACATGCACAGAGCAACGCGAATCAGTTAAACTGAGCCTGTCAAAGGACTACAAATCCCTACGCAGGGCCTGTCACGTCTAGCAGTCGCAGAGGCTTGAAAAGTCATCAACCTCTGAGGACGGCTTTTTTACTGCTTCTAAACTGGCCCGAGCCCCTGCACATAAAACTTCAGAAAAGCAGTTCAAGAAGGAGATCTGGGGGTGGAGATTGACACCACCACCCCCGTCCCCACCCTGCCTCTCACAGCCCGTTCAGATTTGGCACTTGCTGGCTGTTTACGGAACCATGTGCACAGACAATAGACTACGATGTCTTTACAGCCTATGATTGTTTAGACGGGAAGTGAGAGCTCCTAACATTACTCACATCTTGTTCGTAGAGAGCGGATTGAGTTGGAAGCTTGTGCTGTTCGGTGATCAGCCACGAATCCAACGGCATCATGTCTCTGCAGGCCTGACAGACCGACTACAGGGTTGTATGAAACGGATCAAATAAAGGGGGGTTACATATGTTGACCAAAAAGACTATGATGAAGTCCTAAAGTGTCTTTGTTTTGTCCAAAGCTTAAAGATGTTAAAGTGACCGTCATGGAGAAGTGAAGTAACCAGAAAGTATTTACATTTAGTGATCTAAAATCTGAAAATGGTGACTTTTTTTTAATACAAATTACTCTGAGATTAGTACCTGTTAACAACTCTTGTGAGTGAGAATATGTGGTTGGCACAGACCATCACACACACAGCAGGGTGACTCTTGTTGACTTGACCTCTGACATCCTGCCATATGCAGATGTGTACTCCCTTTAAGTCGGACAGGAACTCTTACCAAGTGCCATCAAAGCTCGAGTTTGCGCTTCTCGCTTGCATGACATCAAATGGAAGGGATTTTGCACGGACGCTGAGGCATCAGATTTACGTCCCTGTGCTCAGCTTCAAACAAAGAGCAGGCACTCTGACACCTGTGGACCGCTTGGCCTTGCCGGAAAAAAGGCAAACGTGCTTCTGAAGATCTGAGCCGACGTTAATCCCCTTCCTACCCCGCAGCCAGACACACACACACGATCACTCCTGGGTCAGTTTCAGCCATTTAAACCCTCCCCTTTGCCCAGTCAACAGGTGGTAGGGTCTTTAGCCTCTCCTCTGTTGTAGCGGCGAAAAAATGTCCGGCGCAAATAAACACATTCACAGTTCCGTCAAGTGGTGGGAAGAATAACCGTGACATGTTAGCAGCTGCCTTCCTCTGGCAAGCCCTGTAACAAGCTGTTGGGTTACAGGGTTTTTCCCCAAAGTGTAATTCTTGTCTTTTTTTGATAAGTTTGGACAATTAAATCTATCGTGTTACAGTTGAGTCACTCTCTTCATTCATTTCGCACTAGCCTGCGCCTGTTTCCCAAACCATAACATTGCAAACAAGGCAGAATGTTCCTCTCGCATTTCCTGGTTTGTTTTATTTCTGTAGATAAGATAGGAGAGGATACTTTTCTGTACGCCGACTTGTTTTTAGTTTTGCACAGAAAGCGTCCCATTCTAAGTGAAACTAATCAGTCACACCCCGGCAGACCACTCCGCAAGATGTAAAAGTCTTACATTTGTTTTGATATGTCACTGATGTGTTTGTCTGGCTGGACTGCTGTGAAATGTCAAGTATGCGTTTATTACTCAAAGAACAAATGTGTGTTTATTTGGTGGAGTCAGACGAGACACAGTTTGGTTGGATTAACTGTTGTTTATGCTGCTCAGCACACCAGAGGCTCTGTTTGGACTATACTGACACGCTGTCTCTGTCCCTGTTTCTCTCAGATCCTCCACTTCACATTTCACTCTCCGATGTGTTGCTTCATCCTCTCTATCATCTAGTAAAGCTCTCTTAGGCTTCACCAACATCCCAGCTCTTTTATTTAACACCTCTTTAAAATCGAAAAAACCTCACCTTGTTTGTGGGGGAATTTAATAAATTGCCCTAGAACCAGCACAAGTCGTAAAAGCCTCTCCAAAGCGAGGTGACCGGTGCATTTCTTGTTGCCGTTGGCATTTGCTGGGCATCGACTGAACTTTTGGGAAGTGATGAACGGCAGCATGTGTCACCTGGCAGGAACCAGACAGCGGTTAGGGAGCGGAAATGAGCAGAGAGGAGGGCACAGTGATCCCTTCTCAGTCTCCTGACAATTTCAAACACACTTTTATTAATCTCGCTTTGCACAAACAAATAAACGTTCACAGTTTCAAGGAACCCTAAGCACAGCAGCAGACACTGAAGCCCTGAAACATTTGTGACCATTTGTATATCAATTACTCACCGTGTCACCTTGGAAGAAAAGGTTTTTGTTGCTCATTTTTGGGGCGAAGTATTCCTTTTTGCCCAGTAACCTGCTTGTATCCGGGAAATAATCAGATTTTGTGTCTCATTTTAGTAACATGTTCAATAACTCAACGTCTAATGTATGTTCTCTCTCCCTTCCTATTTATATCACACCCCCTCTCTTCCTCACACCTGTCCCTGAACCCACACCCCCACCCCAGCCTGTGACTGCCACCCTGTGGGTGCAGCCGGCAAGACGTGCAACCAGACCACAGGCCAGTGCCCCTGCAAGGACGGCGTCACCGGCATCACCTGCAACCGCTGTGCAAAGGGCTACCAGCAGAGCCGCTCGCCTGTGGCCCCATGCATCAGTGAGTGAGAGACACACACACACACACACACACACACACACGCACACACTGCACTCTGCTTCATAATTTAATCATCTTGGCAGTGAGTCAATGCATAAAACTGCAAAACACTGGCACACCCCATTTTAAAGAACATAACAGAAAAGGCATAATGGATTGTTTCAATACAGTAGAGAAAAATACACGTAAAGCAGAACATACTCACAGCAGTGAGATTACAGGGCATAATTGAAAGCACACGTCCCCGAAAGTCCTTCTGGCCTCATGAAAGGCACACCCAACCCGCACAATCTCTGCATATACAGCACACTGTGGGTTTGCACAGCCACTGAGAATGCAATGATAATGTCATTTAGAGCAGCCCAAAACATGCGTGCAACGGGCCCAGATACAAACTGAAGAGTGATCTTTTTGGAGAGCTGGTAGTGTGAGAACTCGTGAGTTGGTTATTGTTGTTTTACTTGCTGTCGATGATATAGTGTGTGTAGTTTGCATGTCAACTACATCAGCTTTTTAATTTCCTGTGACAAACACGAATGTGTGCGTGTGGGGGTTATGTAATTTGCCAGTGGCCCGGCACATGCGGGCATGTGTAATCGCGAGCAGCTTTCCACCACACTGCGCCAGGCCGTACGGGCACACATTGCACACACTCACAAGGAGAACCTCCACCAAAGCAGTCACGCCACCCAGTGCCGCACCAATCTCCGCCACACTGTGCCACATGGTGCCGTGTTGTTTCTCTCACATGCCGCTCCAGAGCAGATGGCGGAGGGGCGAGAAGACGAAAACAACTGTGGTCATGCATGGCAGACCCCACTCGTTCGAGTGCCGCTGAACCATCCCAGTGAGAACAAGAAGAATTGTGTACGTGCGTTTTTAAGTACATGCGCACATTTAGATCCGTTTCGAATAGAGTTAATGACAACTGTGTGTGTCAATATGGCCTCACGGTGGGCAATCTTACTTCCTTTGAGGCTCCCGGACCCCAAGACAGAAGACAAGCCCATTAAGCAGCCAATTAGTATGATGGCAGCAACCCTCATCTGAATGATCCTTTCATCATCTGTCTGTCTTCACAAGATGTGGCCATGGGGGCACGCGGACTCAAAGTGGCTTCTAGCAGCTGCGCCTGCCTTCACAAAGCTCTGTGCCCTTGTTTGTTTTTGTTGGCGGGGTGTCCATAATTTCAGAGAGACAACTGCTGCTTTTCCCTCAAAACAGCTTTCCTACAAACCCCCCCACCCCCCTCCTCCTGCCAATACACTCCCACTCGCTTGGTTCAAACCTTCAACCTCCAAATCCAATCAAAAGCAGATCCTCTAAGCCGGGGTTCCAGTAACTCTGTTTACGGTAAAAGCAGAGGGCCCGTTGTTAGCATTAGCATTTGTATTGGAAAGATGCATACGATTAAAAATGAAGTCCTGGAGGAATTCCACTAGGCACTTTGAGAGTAGCCAGCGGGCACAGCGAGGGCGGGCTGCATCTGTCTCAAGACGATCCAACCAAAATTGCCCCCTTGCCATCTGTCCATCTGTCTTGTATGGAGATTACATAGCAGTGTTAACCCCACATCTGTTAGGGGAGGACGAGACTAATCTAGCGCAGCCACCTTTCTATTCCAACCTCAAAGTATCAACCCCTGCCTCAGATGTGTGCCGACTTTGAATGGATTGACTTCTCCAAACTGGATTAGTGGGAGGATTTGTGATGCATCCTCAGAGTTTGGCTCAAAAACTTGAATTTGTTCTTCTGATCTCCGTTAGTTCTTCCACTTTTTCAGGACTTTTAAACATGTTCTTTAAAAATGACAGTGAAACCACCATGTTAGTCTGTGGAATGCATGGTTTATTTAAGCCCGTCTTCCCTCTCACCACCAATAAGTATCCCTGTCAGTCTGCCAGTGTTTATCTGGCATGTCTATCTGCACTGCCCCATGTGTTTTCATGCATGTAGTTGACATATGTCACAATACAAACCTACTGTATGACAGCCTTGGTATTTAGTCCTGGTGATCTTGGTGAACTCATACACCTTTAACTTCTTCTCAACACTAACTTCTCCTTATTTTTTGGGCTTATTGTTATATAAAAAAAACGTTTCCATGCCAAGTCTGCGGGGTAAATTTGAATGTATTCAGACTTCTTTAATGCACTTTAAGCATTCAGCAAAATCTAAACGACCCTTCTTGAAAGGCATGCCTGTACATCTAAGCAGCAACATAATTTGTGTGTTCCTTTTGTGTGTTTCAGAAATCCCGGTAGTCAACCCCACAGCTGTGGTGAGCAGCACAGAGGAACCAGCAGGTTAGTTTTTGCTCTCTGTACCTCGCCCATAAGCACCACTGCTTTATGAGAGGAACAAAAACATATTTTTCAAAATTTCTGGACTCGAGTTTTAAGGTGTGGAATAAATATTAATGAAGGGTGGGTCCCCCTGCTTTTGTAGATCGGAAAAGAGAACGAGTGCACCGGGACCTGCAGACTTTTTCCATTGTCTTAAAAACCTGTGTCCTTGGCACAGTTTCCCCCAAAACCGCTAACCTCAAGGTAGTGGAGCCTCGCTGTGCGCTCTCTGTAACTGCAGCTCAAAGCCAAGGCCGCTAGATAGGCAGCAGAGGTGATTAGTTAAAGTTTAGCTGGGAGACATATTGGAAGGGGGAGTTTTGAGGCGTGAAAAACTGTTGGCAAGAGGCTGAGGGGAAATTTGTTCAGTCGCTCCCTCGAACTGTCCAATTTACGCTCCGGTCAATTACCCTGCCCTTATTTTTCATCCTGTGGCTTTTTTCATTTGAAGGGTGGTGTTGATTTGGAAATGTTGATTCATTAGTTGGTTTATAAAATATATCATCACTCAGGCTGCTGATCATCACACACACACACACACACACACACACACACACACACACACACACACACACACACACACACACACACACACACACACACACACACACACACACACACACTTTACAGCACTAGCATCTAATTGTATTATTCTTGTATCTTCTCTCTTCTACTAACTGTACATGTTGTCAGTAGATCTCTGCTCTTTCACTTCTTACATTTCATATACAGTTTGAGTTATAGCGTAATGAGGTCTATAAGGGCCGATACAAACTTAAATTTACAGGAAAATATTGAAGTTGAAGGCCAAACTTGGTCACAGTCGATACACATTACATAGGCCTATACTATAATGAAAAACCCTCCTATTAAATTGATATAGAATGTTTAATGAACATTAGTTTAAACTGTTCTGAAAATATGCCTATTTGACTGCTGCCAAGAGTTGAATGTGAGTATTATTACCCTTCTTATGTGCATAAGTAAATATCATAAATTGGCTTATTTAAATAAGCTTGAATCAGTTAAACACAAGGACTGGAAACAAGAGAAACCCAGGAGGAGCCCCCTAGCCGAGCAGTTACATCACACGTCATATCACCACAGCATTTAATAAAACTATATCAAGAATAGCACTTCTTTAATAATATCAACCCTTTGTGGAGTACACTGTGACCTCACAAAACACATTTTTGTCTGTAACTCAAGAATTCACACGCTAATAATGACTATTTCACATGCATATCTATATGTCATTTTTGACAGACATCAATGGTAAGCTGCACTATGACTGTTTGGCAGAGGCATGGTGTGAGGAAGTCATTCTAGTTTCCTCTCATTGCTTGGGCTTTTGAACTTTTTCGAAAAAACAAAAAAAATGCACAGTCCAGCCCTTTCTTGTGTGTACTTCTTCCCTGGGAAAATGTTACAGGGTCCCGAAAACACAAGAGTTCTTGATCACCAATTCACCTCAGGCGCCACCAAACACCCCCAGAGCATTTCCCCCCAATCCTTCTCCAAACCCGAGGCCCTAAAAAGTTTTTGTGTGAGGGGCGGTGTGTGCAATTTGTCCTTGTCATGGCACAGTGAGAGGGGCTGAAGGGAACGAGGGCATCGAGAGCCCCAGAGCCAATACTGTTTTCAGTGGGCCGGTCTTCTGGGTCAGTGGGCGATTTCACCGAGTGCTTTTCCAGGTGAACAGCCAGCAGTAAGTGACTCTTCATTCATGGGAAACACACACTGTCTCCCAGCCAGCGTTTCACCACCGATACCTTCAGGCCAGCCCCTGTATACACACACACACACACACTGCCAGTATACTAATGAAATCCATGCACAACTCATACGAATGCATGCCTGTCACAGTTGCATGCACACTTACATGATAATGATCTGCACATGAAGCTCAGTCCTAATGAAAAAGACCCCGAGCAAACTATGATATTTAACATCATCTATTTAAAGAATGCGTGCGACAGACAAATCCATCCACACCTACACCTCTGAACCCGTCCACATCTACACCTCCAATCATCATTTTTTTAAAGCCACCCTGTCTCGGAGTTATTGGAAGCTGCCATCTGCTCTCTCTTTCTCCCTTTCCTTCCTTGTCTCTCCTTTCTCTCTGGCTAATAAAATCTCCAGCACTCTGATATACAGCCAAGCCTCCTGGACATTTTTATGGGCTCCTTGGTCCCCTGTTTCTTTTTCCTGCTGCACTCCTTCCATTGCTCCATCCGTCGCCCCCCCCCCCAAAAAAAAATGAACGATGAAACACCCCGACTCATGCAACCCCAAAAAATGTAATTCCTCTCTCTCACGGCCGCTTTTTTTTTCTAATTGGGGCATTTCACTTTAAGCTATTTTATTTGGTTTGCTTTGGGAAGCAACATGACTGAATGGTTTTCCTCTTGAAGGCAATGAGAGGCCTGACCGCAGATACCAGTCCAGCATGTGGTTTTCCAGTTTTATGCCCGACATTCCCAGCCAGCAGCATGGTCAGGTTTTTGTGCCCCTTTACTTAAGCTGACAAAAACCATGTTGACTCTCTTGGCAATTGTTTTTAATATTCGTGTGTCCTCCTCATAGTTTTGTAATTTAAATAAGTGGATCTAATGTTCTACAGTTCATAAAACCCAATGTCATGTGCAGAGCCTTGCTCATGATTAACAGGGTCTTTTTCTTGTCACATCTCCAGTATCAGTAGTTACCATGAGCACAATTTAAAAACACTTGTTATTGATTTCTAACAATAACATCTGCTTTGTAAAGTTCATTAGGTTTGGCCTGTCTCCTTAGCTCTGCGTTCTCTTCGCTTTCAGCTCATGGAAAATGCATTTTGGGATCACAGAGCAAAGCAAATCATTTAATATTAAGATGACAAAATGAATATTTCAAGATTGCTGGAAAAAACATGGGAAAAGATGCATGCATATGATCTATCCGACTGACCTGATCTCCAACTTTCTTGGTCAGAAGTAAAGGCTGTCATTTGTTATTCAGGTAGAAAAGTAAACTTGGGCCAAATTGTAAAATGATGTGAAGTAGTTGCTTCCTGACCTTGACTTGCCTGAAGAATCAGAGCATAACTGTTTCCACTGCAGTTTCCATATTCGCGTGACGGTTTAAAGAAGTGTCAACCTCAAACAGACACTTTAGATGCATGACCACTCAACGAAACCAAGGCTGCTTTAAGACAGTCAGGAGAAGATCAGAGATTGGTCCCTCAGCCAAGAGGTCTATTTTAACTCACGATCGTAATTACAACACCTCATTACGAGGCGGCTCCTCCTCTGAATGGTCAGTGGAGGTCATCTGTCAGGTGTGTGGTCTCTGTCGTCACGCTGGCAGCCAAGGTCTATTCACATGCATCCAACCATGACCTGCCTCCACCACGCTCTGTCTTTTCTCAGACCCCCGAAAACATGTCAAACCCAACACTTTACTACCCTGGTGTGTTTCAACTTGCGTCCCGGCACCGGCTGTTGGAGCAGTGTGATTTGTCAGACGTTTTATTTTAGCACACAAAAACCAAACCGAGCTCAACATTATCCAACCTTTAGCCCCTGTCAGTGAGTATATATTGTTGTGAGGGGGGAGTGAGGATATAAGCGTGCTGGAGTTGTAGTAGTAATTTCATCCAAAAAGTAGATTTTTTTTTTAGCTTATTTACATCCGCTGCAAATTATGTGTTGTTCTCATAAAGTAATAAAGTAAATAATGGGGTTTCTTACTGTATTTACTGAGTATAGTATCCCACTGTACATGTTCAATGCATTTGGGGAAAATATTGCTGTTTATGGTTATACAATAATACGGATTGCAAAACAAATGTGCAAATAATTAGTTTTGTTGTACGTTTTAACATCCAGACATTTTTCCTTTGCCTGTTTTTTAAGACTGAAAGAGATTAAGGCTACGTTAGCATATAATATAATACTGCACCTAATAAATAACACTTAACACTGTAGTTATTTTACCGAATGACAAACAGCTGTAGAAGAGAAATGGTCATTTAGCCTTTTGTTTGAAATACAGCAACTCCTGGATAATTGTTGTTGTTGTCAATACTTTTCATTTTAAATATAATATTCTTTCAGTGTTCATATTCATGTGTTTGTATTTAACTAACTTGGCATGTGTTCATGTGAAAACCACCATGCACATTTTTGGAGCTGTTGCTTCTCTTGGTGGTTTCACAGCACATAAGTTTCTCACACTAACTTTACACATGTGCTGGTGCTGCTACAAAAGCATCACATGATGCTCTCTGAAAGCCAACCTCATGACAACGATTCCAATTTCAAGTGTGTAAGTGTGCCATTATGTGTGTAATGCAAGTGTCAGTAAGCACTCCTACAGACTGCTATAGAGGAGTAAATGTTTTTTTTTCCTTGTCTTTTTGCAGATTGTGAGTCGTATTGCAAACCAGTGAAGGGCAACCTGAAGATCAACATGAAGAAATATTGCAAAAAGGATTATGGTAAGAAGGTGTAAACCATCACAGCCATGATTAATAAACGCACTGTTAGGACTGTTGACCTGAGTGTGTGTTTTATGAATGTGTCCTCAGCGGTGCAGGTGAACGTGCTGGACATGGAGACGGTCGGGGACTGGGCGAAGTTCTCGGTTAACCTGGTGTCTGTGTACAAGAGCCGCGGCGAGCCCCTGAAGCGAGGCGACAACATCCTGTGGGTCCACATGAAGGACCTGGCCTGCAAGTGTCCCAAGATCCAGATGAGCAAACGATTCTTGGTGATGGGCGGCAGCGACGGTGGGACAGGCACAGGGACGGGTCCAGGGGTCGGGCCTGGGGGCGGGGCCAGCAGTCCAGGGGGGGAGCGCATTGGCCTAATGGCTGATAAGAACAGCCTGGTGATCCAGTGGAGGGACGTTTGGACGAGACGCCTGAGGAAGTTCCAGCGCAAAGAGAAGAAGGGGAAGTGCAGCAAAGCGTGATGGGAAAGAAGTGTTCATCCCTACCTCCATCACCCACCTTCATGAACCCTTACCCAGCAACTCTGTCTCCTCCCCCGTCTTCCACCATCACAGGAACACTGCACATTAGAAAGACTGCATGTACCCTTCCTGTTTTTAAGGACCACGTTTTGTGTATATTGTATAATTATTTTCCTTTTTTATTTTTCAAGGTTTGTCTTTGTTGTGTCTCTTTTTTTTTGTCTAATTGGTTTGCCTTTAAAAGGGACCATTAAAAAGGGTATGAAGTGTAGACGAAAGCAGACGCCATTCCCTCCCTCGACGACGACAGCGGAAATGTCCACTCGTCCCCCGACGAAGACCCTCTGACCCTCAGCCTCTGCTTCCTGTCAAGACCCGACTGTCTCCTGCCACTTTGTTTAATGTATGTGTCACACTCTGAGGATTTCATCCAACAGTGTTTGTCACTGACTGACTTCAGCAACAAAACAGGCTGCATATCCTCAGCCTGGCCTCCTCACGTTTAATTTTTGGAACAACTCGGATCAATTCGAGCTGGATCACCTGACAACCTTTCAACGTTTGCTGTTAAAATGTTAGACCTACTTGCTAAAGGTCTCTGCAGTAACTTCTACAGACTGTAACTATGAAACTGTAGTCCCGTGAGGAACCAAGGGCTCCCTTTGCAGGGACGTTTTCCACAGCAAACCTCAGTCGCACCACCACTGCTGCTGCAACCAGACAGCCCTCACAGAATGAACTGCTCGTGTAGGCTCTTGTATCTGCAAGTATTCTACGCCACAGCTCATAGTAGAGTTTATATTCTTCGTGTGGCTACTTGTATCTCATCCATCCGTATCACAGCCATATCCTTATTTGAGATATATCCTTTTGTTTCATTTAAGCAGAACAAACCCTGTTTGCATGTGAGTCACATTCCAGGCCTCCGGGGCTGTGCCTCTTCACCACTAGTCCCTCTCATGAGTGGTTTATAAAGTCATGTATCACCATGATGACTCATGGCTTGTCACATTTTTCTGGAAGAAAGATTAAGCGGTGTGGACAAATGGCTGGAATTTCAGAACAATCCCAATATTTCCAAGGAGACTTTTTCTTTGCTTTATGGATAATGTCTTCCGCTCGGTAGTGGCCTTCCAGATGTTGTTGTGTAACCATTGTCATTTCTTTGTATTTAAATGTCTGAACATTTGGACTGGCAGGCTCTTGTTTGCCGAAATAAGAGATTGAAACGAGAGTTCCTTTTCATGCAGTAAAAAGAAAACAAAGTTGGATAAACAACATAATCGTGTTTTTCTCTAGTGTATTTTGACAAAATGAATGAGGCTGGAAAGTTTTTAGTGCTCACTGATTGTATTATGACATGTGAGGATCATATTTCATTCCTCATGTGCTTTGTTATGTTTGCATGTTTGTGGTTTTTTGCTGGTCCATCAAAACCTTACAGTGAGCAGAGCAAGACCTAAACTAAAAATGAGCATCCAAAGGAAAACTTCCCAAGTCATCTTCCCCCCCCCCACTTGCCTCCCCTTACACAATCCCTGTCATCCTTTGCCAAATAAGTGTAGTCAGTTTTAAAATTCAATTAAGAGGACTATAGAAGTCACGACCAACGAAAACCACAGAGAGACCGTCTGGTTGCTCTCGAGCTTTTTAGCTGCCTTTTACTGTTATTTCATTTTGTAAAGCACATTAGAATTTATTTAAATAGAGTACAAGATAAACACAGTTTTGAGAGGTACATCAAGCTAGCGTAGCAGCGAGTGTGCGGGCAGGCATGTCATGCTAGCGAGTGGTTACGCTCCCCTGGCTGCGGACGTATGTTTGGTTTGTGATTCTTACAAAAGTGTCTCTCCTCTCCTGTCCTCTCTGTGTCAGCCACCACCTTCCCCAAACTCTCTCTCTCTTTTTTTAAAAAACCCATTTTGCATGTTGTGTATTCAGTGTCTCAGATAAGTGACAGCTCAGAACGAGGCTGCCAAACCCCCTCAGTGGTTTACTGTACCACGCTGTAGCTCCTGTTGTCACGTCTTCCGAGAATGTATGTCAAACTGTGAAGAACACACTCAACACACGTACGGTCTGATTGTAAATGTTCATGAAGTACAAGAATGTGGACGCCATGACAGTGTAATGCTATTATACACTTTGAACGGGATGTTGCTCAGTGATTCTGGGCCCGTCTGCTTTTATAATGACAAATTTAATCCAAAACAAACCCTTAACCAAAATGAATTATCACCCACAGGGATGTTTGTGGTGTGACAAAAGAGCAAAGTACAAATAAAGTCTGGTAACACTCGTCTAAAACAAACATTATAACCACACTTGTAATGCGTTATGTTTATACCACTGTATACGTTTAGTTATAAGCACTCATAAAATGAATAATGCCTTAAGCAATTACCATAATTGACTGTTGAGCATTTATGACCTTATGACTCACTGATCATCATAATACTTTAGAACTGCTGGTCACTCACTGACCTTTGCTGCATTATAATTCCCATTGTCGTAGTTTTTATGCTTTGTTATTATAAGCTACTCTTAGGGTGGTTGTTGTTTGCTTTAAGTAACGTTCAACAAAAATACTCAAATGTAAGAGCAACACACAAAACCCAAGCCAATACTGACCACCTACAGAACCCTATAATGCATTATTAGTCATATCATAATGTAATACAGCTATAGAAATGATCAAATCCTTTCAAAGGGTAAAAGTATGAAAATGTGTTATATAAGACCATTTCTGAGTGCTTAGAACTATAATTAAACAGCGCTATTGGCAGATTATAAAGCATGTTTGAAATGCGTTATAGACGTGGGAGTCATAGAGTGTTACCAAAAGCTCTGACAGCAACGATGCCCAGGGCACAATTCCCACCGTTGGAATTTCTCAAAAATGCAGAACCAAACAGTCAATTATTTGTGTGTTGGCTGTCCGCAGTGGCCCGTCAGACAGGTGGTGTTACAGTAGCACCAGTCTCCTCGCCCCGGTATGTGAGTTTGGCGTGACACATTATGATTGATGGTCAGACTGCGTGCCCAGGAGGCCTCTCTGGCACTCGAGCGCCCAACACACTTGCTAAGAAACTGCGGTGTCTTGAATCTGGACTTTCTTTCATGCACAAAATCCTCCTTTCCTTTTTCTATTGGCTCTGTTTTCCTTTTCTCAAGTGCCCACCCTGAATGTTGGAATAAAGATAAGACGTAAAGAGTGAGCCAGATGTCGTTCGGGGGGTGGAAGCGAAGTCTTGTGAAAGCTTTTTTTTTTAGTGAGCCTCATAGGGAGAGCCGTCCTGTTGCTTCACGTTAACAAGCCCAGCAGCTTGGCAGTGGAACTGAGGCCATAACTGCTCTGCTTTGTTTCCCCCCCTTCCCCACCCCCCATCTCTTCGCAGCATTTATAGCATTCACAGGTGTGTGTGTGTGTGTGTGTGTGTGTGTGAGAGTGTGTGTGTGTGTGAGATTAACCTTACCCGATTAAACAAGTGATGAAGAGGATGTAAGAGAGCGCTCAGTTGACGGAGCACAGAGCGTCTCCGCCTGGCCCCCGTTTAATGTTTGACGAGTCTGAACAGTTTATGATGAAGAAATATAATTTACATTTCCCCCGACCTGATTCCCATTTCTTCTTTGGTTCACTTCCCTCATGTCTTGTTTAATGAGTCTTGACACATTTTCAATGTTGTAAATATGTTCCGAACTGCCTCTGCCATTCATGTTTGTCTCTTGTGAAAGCGTCACTTGGCCCCGGATGACTCGCGTGTATGGATGTACAAACCAGATGATGTTATATGGATGTGGAAACCAGTAACATATGCTTTTGTGATCACGGCCAGAAGATGTGGTTTGGATATTACACAGAATGTATTCTTTTTATGGTTTTATGTTGTTTCCGGACAACAACAGCCCTATCGCTAATGACTTTGAGGAGAATCTAGTGCAAATGTGACGCGGGGTGATCACACCCTCTGCTTTTCCCATAGAGTCACGGACAGGAACTGACACAACAACCCACCGCTTTCTGTTACATCAATCTGCCGGGAGTATTGCTTCACTCACACATAAATCGTCCACCTATCATTCTTTGGGAACAAAGGGAGAATTCTTCCCTCAGTTCAGTCCTGCTCTTCACTCCTGCTATATCAAAGTCTTCCTTGTACATTTTTCCTCTGAGGCAATGAACCACTGACTTTTTAATCTAAATGATACAAAAATAAATTATTAGTTAATGAGCTGTGTGTTGTGTTGATCATCTGTCTCTTTAATTGCAGTCATTAGACTGAGCTGCGGAAATAATGTCAGATTGATATGTGTGTGTTTCCCATTGGAAAGTATGTTCGCATACAGTAGGCATGCTTCAGTGTGTTTCCACTCACAGGGTCGAGACTGGGGTCTGAAGGGGGAGAGGACCAGGGAGAGCGGCTCCCCTATAGTAACAGTGCAAGGGCCAAGCTCTGTAAATAAACAGCAAGGCACACACACACACACACACACACACACACACACACACACACACACACACACACTCACTCTCTCGAATGTGTACCTCACCTCTGAGGGAAACCCAACTCCAGAGTCAGGTCCAAAGCAGGAAACTCCTTCCTCTGTTTCTCTCCCCCTTCTCCCTCGCCTACAGTCTCCTCTCTCTCCTCGTCTCTCCACCCCCTAACCAAACAGGCCAGCTCCATCCATCCTGCTGAAGGTAATTTACAGGAAAGCGACCATTTATCATCTCTCTCCCCAGGCAGGGCCATCAAGGCTTTGAGAATAGAGGTAGTTGACATTGTAAGGACACACACACACAAAATGACATATGTCTTTGCATCAAGCACATCCATCCAGAGCATCTTTGCTGTCAGCCTGCCAGTTTGTATTCCTTTGTGTATGACTTTCTAACCTTATTGCTTGTGACAGAACTGATATATTGAACCAAGTCGAGAGGTAAATGATGTGCTCTGTCCTGATGGACTTTCTGAAACGCACAACAAGGTTTCTTTTGCTTCAATACATTTTCCGAATCTCCTAACCTGAACCTAGAGAAAACCATCCCTACAAAATCATCACTGTCCCTCAGTGTGTGTCAAAAGAACCGTTCCAAGAATCGCATTTTTAGGCTTTTCTTTTAAAACTAGATAAATGTAAAAAAGCCCCCCCGTCCCTTGAGTTTTAAGACAATAGTATGGAGAGATATGAAGACTGCTTTCAGTGTTATGAAGTCGCAACTAAACAACTATCATCTAAATGTAGTGTGTTCTGTGGCATTTTTTTAGTGAACCTTGGCTGATCTTTCCATCCCCAGAGTCTCTCAATCCAGTAGGTTACCTTTCCATCCATTAAGAGGCCTTTTCCCACACTCTTTGTATTAAAGGGTATATTAAACGGTTTGCTTGCTTTATGACTGGAATAACGCCTCTGCACCAGTATATTAAAATAAACAACAGGATTTGAAAACGATTTTCTCACAACTTTTGACTTGATCCCTTTTGTTTCTCTTTCTGTCGCTGCCAACACCATGGCTTTCTCCCTAATCCACCTTTTATAAATGTGTAATTGTAGGCTCCACAAAGACTTTAGGAACTTTCCCTTGCGATTGTATCAGTGATATCTATAATTACAACGAATGGATAGAGAGAATCATGTTGATTATTGTTACCCCTCTGCGTGAAATTCAAGTGTGTTTGGAAAACGACTTCACTTTTTGCAGAGTAAACTTGAGCTCTGGCGAGTGACTCTACTGGGGGGGAAAGCTGCTTCTTAGAAAAGAGCATAGCGGATCTGGCCAAATACTGTCCCTTCTTCGCCCTCCCCATCTTACTCACAAACACACACCACCCAGCGGCAGGAGAGGGGGGCTTACCAATCGTGCTTTCATAAGCTGCCAAAGCGGCTTCATTGGCTTTAAATGGAGCCTCATTACCACTCTGCTTCAAAGCTCAACAACAGCATTTTCCAGCATGGGGTCGTGTGTGTGTGTGTGTGTGTGTGTGTGTGTGTGTGTGTGTGTGTGTAGGTCTGTTTCTTAAATCTTCTCTTTTTCACTTTTCATTTTAATGATCCCTATGACTTATTTCCTCTATTTTTATTCCTTCTTTTTCTTTTCTCCCCTCGGAGACAGCGAGCGCATGTGTGAATATCTGAATGTATCTGTGAACACTCATTTATGCTTGTCTCTGAGTGTGTGTGAGTGTGTGTGGGTCACCAAGCTCTAACCCCCACTGCAAACCGCAAAAAATGTGGCGAGAATTCTGTGTGGACCCAGATCATAAATATTCAGTGGTGAAGGTCTGATCGCTCTCTCTGCTGCATGTCTTTTCTCTGAGTGAAACCAGCTGTCGACTGAAGAGACACCACTCTCTCTGGAGCTGACAACATGCGTGACAATGACCACACCTCCGCTCGCACATCTGTCATCCTTCAATCTTTTACATTTTTCCATCTTACCTTAAAATAGCACATTTTCTATGCCTCCACAGAGAATGTCTTCTTCTCACTTTCAAATCCATCCAAACCCACAATCACATTCATGGACAATTTTCCAGACACAAACACACAGTGTTGAGAATTGTAAGGGGCCGCTGTCGCACAAAACTGGGATTCAGTGTCCCTTTGTTGCTCTTTTTTATTGGAGAAACAAACTTTATTGGGCCAGTGAGTGATTGAGAATGAGTGAGGAATAGGGGGGTAATTTAAAACCAGTGTGGTCCCTGATAGGAGCATTGTGCAGCACAAGCCGCTCCTAATCCGCCCCTCAGCTTTGTGTTTGATTGGGTACTGTTGAAAATGGGGATGAGTCTGCCTCTTCAAAGCCTGTAACATAAGAGGAATGTGTGTGTGCGTGTGTGTGTGTGCTGCCGCCCATGTATTAAGGTGATCACAAAAAGCGGATTGTGTGCAGATGGACAAATAGAAATTACACCGATAGATTTTGCGTAAGCCCCTTTGTGAGTCGTCTCATTTTAATAGCTTTGCTTCAAGACTTACAATCCTGGCTTTAGGGGTAAGTAATTATTAAACAGTCACTTCAATGTGGGCTCAAACACTTTTAATGAATGTATTGAAAAACACGCTTTCAATATGTTGCAGGGTTTTGTTTGGCGAGGAATCCTCCAATCGGATCATGGTGGGCTACTGTGGGATCAGGCCTGGGGCACGCATTTCAGTTCAGGATGAAGGTCGGATATCGAAATCAGAGAGCGTCTTGGCTTTGATTTGGCCAAAGTCTTAGGAGAGAGGTATGTCTAAAAGATAATTCACCTTGCACTCTTCAAAAGCTGGACTGGATGACGGATGGAGAGGACTTTAAGGTCACCGGTTAGATCCGATGTAAAGAGTAAATTAATCATCTGTACAGGAGGAACGTTTCATCAAACTAGGTCCTCTGACAGAGCGGCGTATGATGAGTCTCACATTTTATAGGAGAAAAGTATTTTTGAATTAATAGATTTCCGAGAGCATTATTCATTTACAATTTTACAAGTGACGACAGACTGATTGGTGAAAATGTGCAATTTGAGGAGTATCCATTCTGAATTGGCTTTGAGTCCAATCGGCCGTGTCAGCCAAACATTTTGATTAAATATGCATAATTCAGGGGTGACCTAGAGGCTAGCTGTGTTTCAAATAATTCTGACTCATTTTTGGAATACATACAGTTTCTAAAAGGACAGAGAAAGACATGTCGTAAAGTCCTATCGAGCCAGGGAGCAATGATGTTGACGAAAGCATTTATTCAAAAAACTCCGGTTGTGGACGAATTTTAAAAAAAATCTCAGATGAAACCCAGGTTTGATCGTTTTCCAATAAAAAAACTGCTATTATTTAACAGAAACTAGCTTCAAATGTGTCTTTTCTCTATACAACCGTCCATGCTGAACCATTTCTCGCTAATAAAAAAGTAGATCTGATAATAATGCTCCTCTCTCCTCAAGGCTCAGGCCCTCTTTCAGCTCCTCACCCCAGGCTATACTGTACCGTACTGCGTAAGGCCGTGCCGATCCACTTCAGGCCCCATCTGTTGGCATTTAGCACCAGCTTCCCCGCCTCTGCACTGATCTCCGGTCCACATTAACTGCCCTAATTTGTCTGCCAAAGCCCGCTCTGATTGCTACCATGTGATGTTATGTGAAAGGTGAGGGATGCCTACTTATCTGTGAAGACAGACAGAGAGAACGAAGGAGGGAGGGTTCAAACGAGAAAGGGCAAGCAGGGTTAGAAAAAGGGGTTGAGAAAGGAAAGGAAAGTGACTAGAGAATGACATGGAGAACAGAGACCACATGTCAGGATGGGAACTTCGGTTGGGTTAGCGGTTCATGAAATGTGTTAAAAGTGAACTTTGTGGTTTTGTGGAGACAGTAGCTTTCCCCCCAGAGACGACAGTGATGGGTCCAGACTGAGATGTCATCAAGCCCCACAGTTCAGCAGGACTTTAGTTGTCACGCTTCGATGCAAGCCCACATTATCCCCCAGAGAAATGAAAAGTTTCCATTCTGAGACTTTTTCTTTTCCTCTGAGTCCACTTCTCATGTCAAGGACCTGGAAGCTTCTCCATAGCGGTGGGAACTGTTGTCTTTGTCACGATTATGACAGTTAGACAAGTGAAGATCTACAGTGCTTAGACAGAGCTTGAGGTGCTTCTTCTTGTCATGGAGCTGACTGGTCTCCTTAAAATGATGATACTTTACAACAAAATTGCAACCATGTTTTAAGGGAAACCATCTTCACCATCTAAATTGGGGATACAGAAAGATCCCCAAATGCAATTTCAGAACTCATTGAGTTTAGTCCTGAGCCAGAAGGCAAAGCTCTCTGTCTACCGGGCCATTTTCGTTCCTACCCTCACCTATGGTCATGAAGGATGGGTCATGACCGAAAGAATGAGATCAAGGATACAAGCGGCCGAAATGGGATTTCTCCATAGGGTGGCTGGCATCTCCCTTAGGGATAAGGTGAGAAGTTCAGTCATCTGGGAGGGACTCGCGTTGAAAGGAACCAGTTGAGGTGGTTTGGGCACCTAGTGAGGATTCCACCTGGGCACCTCCCTAGGGAGGTGTTCCAGGCACGTCCAGCTGGGAAGAAACCGAGGGGTAGACCTATGACCAGGTGGAGGGATTATATCTCTTCGCTGGCCTGGGAGAACCTTTGAATCCCCCAGTCAAAGCTGGCTGATGTGGCCAGGGAAAGAGAAGTTTGGGGCTCTCTGCTGGAGCTGTTACCTCCACGACCCTGACGGATGAGCGGGAGAAGATGGATGGATGGATTGAGTATAGTAGGAGGGAGTCGTGAGCCAGATATCACCTACTGTAGAAACCCTTAAATATAACGGCAGTCCTTCCCATTGGCTAATCATCATCAGGGTTTTAGATGGGACAAAATATTGAATTGATGATTGCCAAAACTCCCTCCCCCCCTTCTGCAAGCCGTAACCTGCTCTTGGCGTCCCTTTCGAAGCCTCAGCCAGCTCATGCGTGACTCGACTGCAGCTGCTCAGCAGGACGTGGTTCTGCCAGGAGGACACCCTTGCTCGAGACCCATCACAGGTAACGACAGCTCCTCCGTCATTATCCCTACAACATATTTAATACGGCCATGGATATTTGCACTTAAACGTGTTGATGTAGTATAAAAAATAGTCAGAGAGTGAAAGACTTGAACCATGTTGCTTTTTCTATTGCTTTTTGACAGTCAATCACTCAATGGCCCAATAAATACTTGTCATTTACTGACTTGGGTACTCTTAAAAACCAATATCCAACTGTGCTGCTTCCCCGAAGAAAATAGTGCCCCGTTAAATCAGAGCACTCGCACAAAAGTAGTTTAAATTCATCCCAAAGTATTCAAAATAAAACATGTCAATTACACGTACATTAACTCAACCCCAAATGATCGATTAAGAGAGATAGTGCGGTAGGATTTTAAGAAGGGATCTTTTGAAGGAGGGCTTCCTAAGGGAGGAGAGGGGCACCCTTCCTCCCCCCGTCCACCAGAGGAAGTTCTGGACAACCAGGGCCTTGTGTCTGCCAGGGAAAGCAGGAATCAGGCTCTTGGTTCAACAACACAGGCACCTGTGAAAATATGGGCAGCACACCACGTATCAAACCAAATAAACTCACCTTGGCGTGGAGCGAGGGCACGCTCTGATGACAGATGCCACTCGGCAGCCACGCCCGCAGGCCAATGAAACACCTCGGTAGCGTGATGGTTAGGGCTGAGGACTAGATCTGGTTTTCGTGCCATAGAGGCTTCATTTGTGTAATATTGCGTGCATTATGATTCAGGTTGAAGCACAAATGCATGGCAAACAAAGGTTAAACTGTGTAGAGGGTTCTGATCTGCAAAAAAAAGCATTTAGAGACTATTAAAGGAATTACAACCTCAGCAGTTGGAAAACACCAAAATAAACTTACAAGGAGCGATGTAGGCAGTCATTTTTAATAAAGGCAAATTCCTATGAGTGTGTGTCACAGTTCAGTGGCTTGCTGAGCTGTGTAGGACCCAAGGCTTGACATGGTTGTGTAAAACCAGAGGAAACCACACTTCCTGTCCTCTACTCCTGTTTCTCGAGCGGTTATGGCTATGGCCATGGCAATACACAAGCATCACTGCATGTGGTATAACCAGAAAGCACTCGCAATTTACTTTGGCACATTAACCTCGGAATTACCAATGCCGACTGAGACCTTTAGGCGCTCAGAGACACAGGCGACATGTTGGGCAAGGATCATCCTGGCATTAACCATTCCTGTTTTCTTTTCCTCCTGACAGGCAGAAGTGTCAGATGGGGTTGAATATTTAAGAGCTTTGGAGGGATGCGACGTGTCGGTGAGTCGTTGTTTTCAAGTATTCATTGCAGTGGCAGAAAAGGAACTAATCCTGACTGGAAAAGCAATCCATACCAGTGCAATTGGCCGGAAAATCCTAACCACTTGCAGCATAACCAGACATAAAACCTTTCCTCTAAAAAACGGTACATTTCAGCCTTAGGGAATAAGGACTGAAATGCATTACACAAATTATTTCCATCCTAATGTTCAGTGAACCTGTTTGATTCACAGATTATGATTATTTTTACCTCACAGTTTCCACTACGTAAGAATGTCATATTTGGATAATTATACCATATGGCGCGGCTATTGAGCTTGTCTTGATGAAGTTTGTCTAGGAATGTCAAACCTTAAGTATTTAGCCTCACTAAAGCAATTTATAACGGACATGAGGATGGGATGAAAATGTTTGCTTTGATGTTTCTGGCTAAAGGACAACTACATTTGTACAATTCTTTCTGATTAAATGCAGGTGGTTCAAACCGTTGCACACAACACGAGAGCAATGATATTGTGAGATATGGGACTGTCAGTAAGGAGCAATAGAGAGGATCTTTGAGTAATGCTCCACCTGAATGTGCACCTGTCCTAGCGATCCAAGAAACCCGAGATAGGGATGGGGGCAGGGAAAACCCCACCGAAGTGATTGTGAAAGAGCCAGATGTGTGGTGTTTTTTTTATATATTCAAACCGACTTTTGTGTGTTTTTTGTTGCATCTTTTAGACAACAAGACATCGGTACTCTAAAATCGTAAAATTAAGATCTCTTTCAATGCTTGATAACCCTCACTGAACCAGCATGCACTCTCCTGTGAACTCTCTATATATTTTCTCTCATTCCTCATGCTTTGTAAAGTCAACACTGATGTTCATGCATAAAGGATAGGATGTTTACATAGCCCACTGACAAAAGCAGGCCATTTTGCAGAGAGATAAAGCAGCTTAGCGCATAATCAAAAACACAGCGGACTTGAACGCAGCATCATGAAGAAGCACTTAACTCCTGAATCCAGCTATATCCGCTCTGCTGCAGCACTAGAAACCTACAAATGACAGTTATCTCTGGGGTCGAAGGCCAAGAGGCAGGGGGGCTATGTGTGCCACGGTGCCATGACAAAGTTATGATTATTATTTCAAGGCTAAGGTGAGGATAGGGTTATTGGGGGAAAGGGAGCGGGGCGGACGTACCACACAAAAAGCATGCATAATAACAACCAGGTGAGAGGGCTTCGTAAGCTCGCTGGAATGCAAACGACTCCTGAAGCTCTGTGTGATTGCAAATATAAAAAACGGGATTAAAAGCGAGCAAGAATAGAAACGGAGAAAAGAGATTCAGTTTATGTCTTCTTCTCGTAAACACCATACTTGACCTTCACAAAATGTTAAATTTGTAGTTGAGTGAAGACAATCACAAGCCAAAGTTACTATTCTAAAACAAAATCTGTTTGTTTTAAGCCAGAAACACCATAAATCTCTTGAATCTACAACCACAACTCCTCTTAGTACCTTATTTGTCTTTCAACAAATCTTAGTCAGTCAGTCGAGGGCGACATTAGTTGGGAGTCAATTACAAGACACCTTCTGAAAAGTCCCTGAAGACCTGTTGGTTTGTGGTGTGAACAGCGGTATCGCGTTACACATTTAAAGTGCGCTGCAATAAGCTGACGGTCATTAGAAGGTGTTGAGCTACAATATGGCTAACACCAGCCCTACAATAATCACTGTGGTTATGACTTTTCAGCGGCGGTTAGCACGGCCTACTGTGGAGTTTGATCGACTCAAGCGCTTTGGAGTGAATTAATGTTGACTCGGAGCCATTAGCAGTTTACTTCGAAAATATATGGAGCTACATTGTTATTTGGGGGTAGATAATTTGAAGCAGATTTGTGACATGAAAGATTTTCTCTGACATGCATGGTTGTTTAGCTCTGAGGTTTAGCCAAAACAAGAGTTTAGTGAGTTTAGAGAATGCAAAAATGTGTGTTTGAGAATTTCACAATCGTGCTTTAATTGCTTTTTTCAAGGCGAAATAAATGTTGTGTTGTGCTTTTCTTTTCTAAGGAGCACCCCAGAAAAGAAAAGCACTCCTTTTTTTAATTTGTCAAACTTTTATTTGACTTTTTCCAGTTTTTTATTGGTGCACACTCGTGATTCCAAACAAAAGATGAGCTGTATACTCACTGTCATTACCCAGGTTGCTATATTTATACCTCTCAGTGTAATGCATGCATGCCTTCATTTTTTCATTCTTTTTTTAACTGCCACCATCTGCTTTTAATTAAGGGGCCATCTGGATACCCCCACCTCATACGCCCCACCCCCTGAAAGATGGAAAGTTACACTTGTGTGCAGCGCTCACTTTTATACCTGAGAGGTGAGCTGTTTCTGAGAAGAACGGTGGCTACACATTGAAGAATATGTCATGATGAAGTAGCATTTTAAGAAATTTATGCGCAGGCTACCGTTGATGTCAGCCATTATTTTATTCTTCATGGAAGCATTTGACCTTTGTAAACTAGTGAGCTGGTTGAAACCAAAAACAGAGCTAAAAACACAGCTGGATTTGAATTCATCAGGTGAACTGTTAAATAATATAGTTGCTTAATTGCTTGACGTGTAAATAGAATACTGGAAAAAAACAGGCTACAGAGCTCCATCTCCTAGATTTTGCCACAAAAGGGAGTATTGGAAAATAGATTTGATCAAATCCCCTGTGGTGTAAGTGTTGCTTTGAATATGGGTCGAATTAACAATCAAAACTGCGGATGCTAATCACGTTAGCTTGGCTATTTAAAAATGGCGGGTTTGTGACCATTCTTCCTGGCCAATCAGTAGGGTGTAGTGTTTAAATCCAGCTTTAATATTGAGCTTGCTCCCATGAAACCCATGAGTGATGTTAAAAAAAAATCCAGGTACCAACTACTATCCACAAGTTCTGGATAGTGGAAAACCCAAAAAGAGTTGAGGAAATCTTTGCCAATAGATCAACATTAACCAACATCTCCATCCCTCAAATAGATTGTACATTTGACAATTTGCCTCAGCCCGTTGCCAAATGTACAAATGATACTTTTAGTGTTACTGTCAACACCCAAAGCTAGTCAGTGATGTTGTCTGCCAACTCTTATAGCTACATCCCTAACAGCTGCCTCCCCACATCCCCCTCCTTCAGCCTTGGTGCAGCACAAGGATTCCCCTCATTTTCTCCCTCTGTCTATGTGTCATGACATCTCTTACCGCCAAGCTAGCTGCCCGGTCTATCCTTCAGCTTTTTCTCCCACGGTGCAGCGCGCAGTCGGTGCTGCAGATGGCATGGACCTCCGCCCACTGTCAGTACTCCACCTCACAGCCTTGTACATACCTGCGGCCAAGCCCAGCTGCGGCAGTACAAACATACAAAAAGCTTGCATTCCTACATACACCCTGGGCCTGCCTGTCTGCTTAGCATCAACCCTACTGGCTGAAGGGCTACTATAATGTTGTAGCAATGTTAGTGTAATGTTAGATGATGTTTAAATGATGCCCAGGCAGCATGCAGAGAGTCAGCCAACCCTTCAGTCAGGTTAAATCCTGAACATATAAGTAGTTTCATCACATCAACCCAGCATTACTTCTAAGAAAACATACATATTTTATATCATATGCCAGATTTTTTATACACATTTTTGGTAACAATTCTATAAAAATGTGTCAATTTGTTCTCCAAATGTAAAAAATGAAAACTGAAAGACTCAAAAGTAGTTCCCTGCTTTTTTCAACAAGATTTCCCAAGTAAAAACATTTCTCCGAGCTTTTTTATCAGACCTGACTCAACCTGTAAAACAACGTTTATTCAATTAAGCAGTGAGTGAATGTTGGATCCGTTCAGCAAACAAAGCTCCGCACGGCATTTATCATTTGCTTAAACTAAAAGCATGGATCTCTTCCAGGTGACATAGAAAAGACTTGTTGTGTAAACACTGCATGTTGTAAAGTAAACTATTTTATTCCATTTGTTTAAATAGAGATTTGAAACGTTTTCCACGTTTTTAATTTCATAATATTGAAGGTTTTTAATCTAAATCATAACCACACACCTTTGCCTTTATGTCGTGCAAGCTCACATGGATCTTGTCTAAGAATTGGAAGTGTCAGACTTGAATGCCAACAAATACAATGCTATGTTTTCTTTTAGCTACAGTTACTTTACAAGTTACCATGTTTTGCATTGCCTGAATTACATAGAAGTATACGAGAAAATCACCAGACTTCTCACTCACACAGTTATTGTCTGCTAGTTTGAAGCCTTCATGAATACAGCATTGTGTTCACTTTAAAAATGATAATCCCACTTTGAGTAAAACAGGCGATAAGGAAGCTAACCTTGTGATTGACAGGTCACACTACCAGGTGTCCAATGGATTTTGTCTGTGTGCTCATCCCACAATGTTCACCTGTTTTTCATTGAGTTAGATTTTGGTTGGCTGCCATTTGTGTACCTGTGTTCCTTCAGTCTTTTCTCCAACCTCTCATACATCTGGTTTTAAAATATGGCTGCAGCCTGAATTTGGGGCTTTTAAACAATAGTCCACAAACCAATATGTGACTTCCCAGAGAGTGCAGTACGCCTTCAATAAAGTCTATGAGCTAAAGCCAAAACTGGTTTGGCTCACTGTAGCTTAGCACAAGACTTAGCTGACTCAGCATGCTAAGTAACGTGTGGGTGTAATGACTTTGATGAATCACTGATAGGTTTTGGCATAAATATCTATTGTTTGACAGCTCTAACAGAACATATAATTCTTTCATGTGTGTCTTTGTTCATTATGTGTTAGTGTGCATGTGCATATCTGAACCAGCAGCCGGTCTCATTAAACGCACCATCCAGCTTGTAAAGGCCCTTCATAGACGCACACCTGAGCCGGCTAGTAAAGCCTGCAGCCGGAGCGACCTGTGCAGCTGTCTGCCTGTCCTGCTCTGTGGCTGCTATAGCTGCCGGTTACACATCCCATACTTTCACAGATAACTTATTACCTACTCATGCATTACTCACCTCCTTGCTGTAGTTCTTGATATTTTTACCTTGTGTGTATGAGGAAATGAATGACTCCAGAGTACATTCATGTCGGACTTACTTATCTGTGATTCAGCCCCATTTCCTCTTTCAGCACCACAAACACCTGCACAGTCATTTAAATACATATTGTAGTTCCCAACCCTTCATTCACTTTCCCTCAGCTTTTCCTTCCGTCGATACTGGATAAGTGCATGTTTGTGTGCAGCTTAACATTCTGAACTCACAAAAACATACACACAAACACACAATTAAGGCGCAAAGAAACACACACTTCCCCTCCTGCTGGTTTGCATCCACCTGAATATCAAGCTCATGGCCAGCAGGGTGGAAGTTGAGCTTTTCCCATTGGGAGTTTTCTTTTCATTACTCTACCTGGGGGTTGAACCCACACTATCACAATAAGCTTTATTTTTATCGACATGTCCAGACGGAAGCGGCATTCCAGGGAATTAGGCTCAATTTCACTTGGCCTCCAGTGTTTTTAGGGAATACCTCTCCCCACAACTGCCCCTATTCTTCCCCCCTGTTCTCTTTCTTGCATAGAGAACATGCTGCTCACTGAACATCTTATCTCGATACTGTATTTTGTTATTCTAAAATTGAATGATTAAATCTTATTGTTTGTCTTTCTGAAAGGTTTCAATGCATCAGTGGTTGTGCAGTGAATGGAACCCCCTGCTTAGACTCATCACCCTGGTCTCCATCTGAACCTGCTAAAAGGTAAAGACTTCTCTCTTGGATTAGAAAGATGTAAATATATAATATATGTTGTCCAATAACACAGAATGACATCCCGCCTGGCAGCCAGCACAGCAACTGCTATGTGTAATATTGTATCTGCCATAGATTGCATACTTAGGGGAGCCGTAAAGCCACGTGTTTGTGTAGGACTCATTGTTAGTGTACAATAGAGCGGGGGTATTTTTGAGGAACATTCGTAGTTGTTGTCGCACACCGCTGCAGTCTGTAAATCAACTTGCAGAGACAGAGGGAAGCCAAGACAAGAGTGAGCTGTAATATCTTCAAATATATAATATTAACAGAGCCTCGGCTAGAGCCTCTGGAGTAATATACAAAACTCGAAGAACAATTTCAATTTTGACACTTAGGTACTAAGCGAGGGCAGGTAATGAAATATTTGATATTTATTTATATATTTAAAACAACCAATGCTGGGCAGGTCTTTCCCAGGGAACCTTCGGTGTGGATTTTTAAATATTTAGCAGCAACCAAAGATATTTATTTTGATTGTCTATAAAAAAAAAGCACACCATGTAGACTTGTTAAAAAAGGTTGGATATGTATTGTTCAATGGAAGGGTCTTATAAAACATGGACTCTTCTTACACACCCTCTCACACAAAGACACAGTGACACACATGGACGTGCACACACACACACACACACACACACACACACACACACACACACACACACACACACACACACACACACACACACACGTGCAGGAGAGCCTGTCTGTTTTTCATCTCTCTCTTTCGCTCTGATATTTATTCTTTTCTGCCGTGATCTGTTAAAGAATCTCAAGTCAATAATTAAACCGGCCTTTCTCTCAATTTAATCATCTTGGCAAAATAAACCACATTCTGAGTTAATGTATTAACTAATGTAATGTTTTTCCCTTTAATTATCGGCTGACTGTGTTGTTTTATGCAGGATGGTTTGTAACTCTAGCCGTGACCATGTCAGCACGTCTGGTATGACAGAATGCAGGAGAAACGTTACTATTAGTGGACGGAGTTAAACCGCTGGATGTGGAAACTGTATCTACAGCCACTTTGGGTCAAACCACAAGCATCAACTTGATGTCCAACACTCTGAAGTCTTTGCATAACCCCAAATCCTACTCTTTTTTTTTTTTTTTTAGAGTGGAGCTTTTTCATATTTGGCTGTCCTGATTCTTAGATGATTTTTAATTAGAAACAGTTGATGAAAAGGACTCTGAATCCACCTGTTAAGGCTCAGTTTCTACCACCATAGCCAGGAAATAAACTGCTGGCAATAGCGTGTGTTAGCCTCAGCCTATTAGTGTTTTATCATCCATGGTTTGAGGTAAGGGAGTTTGGATGGGGGGGTTGACCTTGGGGTAGTGGTTCCTCCCTCTCAGTATAAGTCTGTACATAGAGCACTCCACCTGTAATTATGTGGGGATTACCTCTTTATATGAGCAAGCTTTATAGCGTCCGAAGGGACTTCCTGCTTCCCCCCCCAAAAAAATCCAATAAAAATCCACCTCTGCAGTATCTCAGCAGGGCACCAGCCAATCAGTGTCTTTCCTCAACACCCCATGTCCACCAAACTGATTTTAAGGGATATTCCATTCATTTGGACTAATTCATAAGTTAAAAAGTATAACGGAGAGTAATAGTGCCTCTCAGTTTTTTCACGCCAGTGTGCAAAGACCAACCACCATGTCTCACGTTATGGAGGTTTTCTTGAGCGCCGTGCCCAGAGCTGGTATACATACGTCTTCCTTTTTTTGCATTGTGTTGCACAGTTGCCATGTGAATTGGAAAAGTTACTGGAACAATTTGGCCTTTTAGTTCATCTCTAATATTTGAATAGTGGCATTGATCAAGCCACTAAAAGACTTAGGGTGCTTGACAGCTCAAAACCTATAAGGCACAACTCCTAATCCACATTTTCTTGAAGGAAAAGGAAAGAACTGTAAAATCAGGCAGGAATTCTGTTTATGGGGCGCCAGAACACAGCTGCCTGTTGGAGCTGGCCATGGAAGTCGGTGTCACGGGCAAAGCTGCGATTTGCTGGATCTATAGTGGCGTTATCCAGATGGTTAAGTCTTTTAAGAACACATAGAGACTGACACTTAAAAACACTCCAAGGCTACAGGTGCATCCACTGTCTCAGAAACACACGGCAACACTCTTCTACGTTGCACAATGTCATGTTATTGCTCCTGGACTGTGCCTTTACAGCCTGTAGCACCGCTGTCGCACGCAATGTGCCGACTGAAAGCTCCCCAAGTCACAGAGAGAGAGTGGGAGCCAAAATGGGAGGGAGTGACAGAGGGAGCATGCAACGGATTTTGACATAGAGTACGAAAAAAAAGACCATTAAGTGACTCGTCTAGCTTTGCCAAACACAGTCACACCCAACTCGAAGGATCAACTAAGTTCCACCACTTGTCCGCTGCCAACCACGAAAAATTAATTTCATGGATCAAAATTGAAATCTCCATTAAAGTCAGTGATTGGGGAAAATCCAAGAGAACATTTAGTTAAAGTCTGCTGTGTTTTGGTTAAAATATACAGCTTACATTTTGCAAAGTGAAAGCAAAGCCAGTGTGTACAGGTGGCTAACAGAGAGGAAATGCAATGAACAGTCAGTTTTACAAGTCTCAAAAAAAAACCAGGTGTATGTTGTGCCTCATTCTGGGCTGTGTTGGACTTTTCCTGGCCCATAAAACAAGCGTATTTCAAGGGAAACAAGTGAAGCACAGAGATTTTTGAGAGGCACTGCAGCACTTTTATAAATGAAAATCCATAAAATATATGGTTTCCTCAAATCCAAGTGAAAACAACCTGGGTCATCTTCTTTACGATGATCATTGTTGACCTTTGGGGGAAGCAGCAATAACAGAATGGTAAAAATACTAAAGTGCAATTGAGCCTTTCTTCCTTCCTCCGGAGGAAACGCATAAAGCTTGAACCTGCAATAATTGATATAAAATAAACTGTTGCTATAAAATGGAAATAGTCACCATGACGTAACCCATTGATTTTGGCCTTCAATGCTGAAGCCCAAGAACCTTAAAAAGCCTTACTTTTGGCCGTCACCATCTTGTTTTTTTTACCCAGAAGTGACCATATTTGTAAAATAGTGCAAAGCCAGTGAGGAGCAAGGCCCTGCCAACGGGGCATAGGAAACAACATTGTCAGCTACTTAGCTTGGTCAGCAATGTGTCTAAATTCACCTTAACTGTGATATTAATTGGGATTCTAATTTTGACTCACTGAAAACATGTTTGAAAACTAAGTGTGGAGCCAAATCCAGGTTGTCATTTAAACACTGTTGTAGACAGTAGCAAATTGTCAATCACAAGGCATCCACTCCCTCTGTCTCATCAACTATTGTATTTCTCGTCTGGGACCATCATTTTATAAAATAACAATTCCCACCATAAACTCATTAGCAAAATGTAGGGTCATTTTTTCATAGACTTCTATCAAATCAGACCAGTGGAGTCGCCCCCTGCTGGCCCATTGAACGTATGCAAGTTTAAGGCACTTTCATATGCTTCACTTTTCAGACTAGTAGGTCCACGCTCTTTCAAAGCTAGAGAACCTTTTTGTTTTTTACATTCAGAAGGTTAGAATTAATCATTCATTAAATACTGTGTTTTTGTCCACCTAATGAATGCTAGTCCAAGGATAATTCCCCTATTACCTTTTTTGTTGTCTAAAAAACTGGTGAACCGGAGGTAGCGTAAAGTGGACATTACCCTCACAGTCCTTTAATGAACTCGGAAAGGTGCTTCCCCCAACATGTTCAGGTCAAGAGGGGGCATTTCATTTAATGAAAGGGTTTATTAAACATTATACAGGCGGGGGTAGAATCATACCTCATCAGTTTTTTTGGGGCTGCTTTTTCTTTGGCATCGCATGCAGCCATAGCAGGTGCTGACATTCCTTCTCCACTTCTTCCCTCCATTCAGACTCTTTTTTCTGTCTGTCCTCAGTCTCTCCACAAACTCACTCCCTCTCTCTTCTTATTGTTCCCTTTTTAATTGCAGATATAAAAATGGCCAAATGCTGCCCCTTTGATGGGGAAGAAAATTCCTGGCATCTCTCAGATGTCTGTGCTGCTTTGCAGTAACCCAACTCCGGTTGAAAGCATTTTCCTGGGAAAAAGAGGCGGCTCACAATCGACGGGGCAGAGGGACACCTGCAGCTCTGGCGCAGCGGCGACTACAGATCAGCGTTGGACGTGACTCAACAACCGACCCAAACACACAGATGCACACACACACACCCAAACACTTGCATTCACACAGAAAAAGGACTCCAGCACCCGCCTACGCTTCCACACACGTACGGTAATTTCCACTCTGCAACTTCCCCCAACTTTTTCAATGCCTCTCCGTTTATTCAGTGATGTCCAGGCTGATGAGAGCAATATGGTGAAAATGAGGACAGCTGCTCCCATAAACCCTGTCATCAATTTGTCCTAGTCATTAAAATTGTCTGTAATTGGCCTAATTGTGGTCAATCATGCTTGCAAATGGTGCAGAAAAGTGAAGGGTATCCTTTTACAAGAAGAGTGGATGATGAAGTTGGAGCAGGCCGCTCTGCTTCAGAACAATGATTGCTAAGTATAAACTGTGTCTAATCTTCACCACAAATGGCCTATTTGATCAAAAGGAGAACCAATGACGCACTAAAGGCAGACAGGTTAAAACAGTATGAGGCTGTCTTTCTGAACGTCAACTTGTTTTATTTTAACTTCATAATCCAGAGCTCTGCTTAAAGTCAATATATCGTTTGATCAGTGGCAGCACCTTAGGACAGGAGCTGAGCCGCCACAGGAATCCAGTTCTAGACCTACACGGTGAGACAAAACACTTTCAGGTACTGTGAAACTAAATTCCTCCTGCGGGCCCATCAACTGTCACTCTCGGCCATGATATGATTGACTCCCAGAATACCTCTCTCTTCCGACATCGCATTTCTTATGCACACAAACACGGACACATCAGGCGTGAGGAGAATGTGACAGGAGCACATGAGTGACAGCTAAGCATATGCTGGAGAGATTGGAGGTGGGTGAGGAGGGAGGTGGTCAGAGGGTGTGAGTTTCCAGAGAGGTGTGCTGGGGCAGCTCAGGTCGACCGGGACACATGGCTGCGCTGGGAGGAATTTGTATTAAATTCAACCACTCCCCCCACCCAAAATTGTTTCCAGCCTGCAGCCATCAAAACGCTGTCAGATCAGCAGCGCGCTCTCAGTGTCTTCTCTCCCTCTTATCCCCCATCACACAGGCACACAACCCATCGCTCTCCCTCCACTTTCAGTCTTCGCTTACACAAACAGTCAGAGAAAGAAAGGGGGGTGTACTGGCAGTCTGGCTTTCTGAGCTGTGGTGTGTGTGTTGTTGCCTGTATTCTCGTGTCTCTGGAGCCATCCGGAAAGGTCTAACCTCCCGATTGCAGCGCTTGGAATAATTTAGGCGCAACTGCAAATATGTCTTGTGATTTCATGCATGCTTGGAAGCAGTAATCAATCTCTTTGAAGTGGTGGGCTGTCTCATTTGGAAACCAAATAAATGGGCATTTCCACTGAGTTGTTTGACATCAGGTTAACAGATCGTGGAAAATAGAACCATGATTGAAACTTTTTGTGTCATGTCGTATCATATCAAGTGCCTCTCTTTGTTTTCTGTCTTTGCTGGTGAGACCGCAACCAAAGCTTAGAAATTGTTGAAAAAAAGAAACCCTTTCAGCACATTTTAGCAACCTTCACTGAAGCACTTCCTCTATGAATCGCCACCACCGCTGACTTTGCTCTGGAGGAGGCGAATCAGAGGAAGTTTCCCCCCCAGTTCTGGTCCCAGGTCATGATTCTGGGTCCCAGCTGTGAGCGGTTTGATGGTTGGTTGATTTCAGACAGCAAAAACAACCTCTCCCCTGCTTCTCAGGCCAAAGGTACAAGGCTGTGTGTGTCAATAGAAGGAGGGAGAGCGAGAGTTACTCCTATTCACCATTCTGGGATGTGGAGATGCTGCGTGGGGTTACTCAGGGCGACCGGCCACGCCTGACTGGGGGGCCCAGTCGAGAGGCTGGAGGTCAATTAGAAGCAAATGTCCTCCATCATGATCGCTCCATTGTAGTAGGCCTCTCTCATGTTTTGTTGCGCGCAGGAGGACTTGATCTGACCCTGGCCGTATCACTCTCACTCCATATCACTCTCAATAACCATCATCCATCTGAAAAAGGCCTTAAAGTCGGTAAACCATTTTTTAAAAGCATCTTATGTCTCATTGCTTCCACAGAGTTCCTGTCGTCTCAGTAATGCAATCCCATTGTTGATTCTGCGATAGAGAAAGTCTAACTCAACCCAAGGCCCCTCAACCCCAAAGAGGTATGAAGATGGTTTGCAGTGGCCCTATTCTGGCTGTCAAAATTGAAAACACTTTTTAAAAAATGGACCAACTTTAAGATGTGCTTTCCCTTCAGAGCTGTGGAAACATC
Organism: Eleginops maclovinus; assembly: GCF_036324505.1. Lineage (NCBI taxonomy): Eukaryota > Metazoa > Chordata > Actinopteri > Perciformes > Eleginopidae > Eleginops > Eleginops maclovinus. The sequence goes on along the minus strand of NC_086358.1, from coordinate 6,309,041 downwards.
CGGCATCGAGTCGACACAGACATCTCCTTTTCAACCACGTCCTTTTATCATCCGAAAGCTTTCAGCACCAAGAGACCACGTGTACTTCACACTTGGACACAATTATGGTTATAAAACTGTTTGAAAGGGAGTTACTTACGGCCACACACACACGCACATATACACACCTCAAAGCAAAGATTATCTACTCCAGATTTGGACTTTCTAACTCCCTGGACAGTTATAAAAACATTCAGTATGTCTGACCCCTCGTGGTTTAGGATACGGCTCCAACCATTGATGAAACGCACACAATCTGACATCTAAGAGAGATGTTTTTGGCATGACGCTCTCCAAGCAGGGGGATGTGAGGGGTAAGTAATACAGCCTTCAGTGACACAGTTGCGTTGCTCTCGGAGGAATGATTTCAAAGATTTCAGAGAAGACTGAAATGGCAGGTACATAGATACCTGATGGGTTTAGGATGGACTAAACGGGAAAGAAGAAAGTAAGGACTTCAGCAGAAGGTGAAAAGTAGAAAATACATTGGCAAGGGATATGAGAAGTATGAAAAGGGAATATATTGTGAAAGAAAGGAAGACTGCTGTCAAAGAAACAGAAATGGGAGCAAAGAAAGGGCTGATGGGATAGAAGAATAGACACAAGAGAGGTTTGAGGGGGGAGAAGATGCAGATAGAGTGGAGGATTTGTATGTATAAGGTGGATTAAAACCACATGTGTCTGCCTGAAGGTGAGGACACCGCAACGCTGCACACACATGCAAGGAAGAATGCCGTCACTTTCACCCACCCCGGCTCGGCACGCCAGAGTTTAATCCTCCTGCCAACTTTCTGCCGCTCGCTTTACATGTCATCTCTTCGTCTCGAGAAGCAAATAAATAAATACACTCCTATTATTCCAAGGTCATCTTACCACTTACTCGGGCCTGCTAACTGAACAATACTTTGGAGAGCGTTGCCATGACAAGAAGCTCCCTAAAGAAACCTATGCGGTCAGAGAAGTCATGGGAAGAGGGCAGCGGGGAAACCGGATGCACGGGAAGCAAAGGAGGGCCCGGTTCTACACATTATGTCCACCTTGTGGGGAATTTTATTGCCCACGATTTTTTTAAGGGTTTTTGTCCTATTGACTTCATCTCAAGATTCTCTCCTGGAAATAAATTGATCTAAAGGAGAACTGATCCATTTTTGCATTTGAATACCTTAAACATAAATTAAATCTCGATACGTTAACATATGTGAGAGTATCTGAGATATCGGTATGTTATGTGTTTTATCTCCGGTAAAAACGTATTTAGGACAGTGGAAACAGTGAAAGGGAGGGAGAGATGAGAGGAGAGGAGAGGAGAGGGGTAGCTCAGAGAAAAGGGGGCGAGACGGCCATGCTATGGGAAAGTGTTTTGGGGAAACCAAATTAAGGGGAAGAAAGGCCTGACACAAAGGCCTTTGAAAGCAGCAGACAGTTCCCTTGACATGTGCCTTAAAAGAGATGCTGCCGCCGATGCCAAGAAAGGGGGGAAAGGACAGAGGAGAGAGAGAGAATGCAGAGGGACTGAGGAAGGGAAGGAAGGAGAGATCAAGGGAAAGATGGACTTAAAGTAAGAGGACATGGAGCAGGCCAATTCAAAACACGCCTCAAAGGTATGCACTCTGTGAGCGTGTCTGTGTTCATGTATACGTGTGAGAATACTCGGAGAGATGGATACTGAGTGTGCAATTGTGAATGTGTGTGCGGAAGAGACATTAGGAGGAGGAAACAGCCTGCATTTTAAATGGCACGTACCCCTAATGTTCTAATCCATTCCACAAGGTCTAGATAATTTACAGTGTATGGAAATCCCTGCTGGTCTGCTGCATATGTTTTACATAAATACCAATGTGCACTGATGAGATTTCTCATGTGCACATGTATTGTTCGCTCTGTCTGGATCCTCATTAAGGGACATTAAAAGCCATTTAAGGGATAAGATTTATTATTATTTCACCTTTTTTTGTAGGTAAATTCATATATTTTCAGGTTTCCACAAATCCCTATATAGGCGTGTTCGATGCTGACTGACACAGTGAGTGAAACAGGTCGTAATGTCATTGAAAATGTAGTTCATCGGACATGTAGTTTGGGAATCTGTGGAACTGAAATAATGGGGAAACAACAAACACCCACTGTTTGTGGGCGCTGCCGGCTACTGATGTCAACAGCGAAATAGTAACATGCTTTCTCTCATGCAGATCCAGCCTCTTTGATGCAGGTCGGCCCCTCTCTTTTCCTGTCTCTCCCTCTCTGCTTCTACCATTGTGTGTCCCTCAGAACCCACACTGGACTCCCTTACTCTTCCTCACACACAGACAAACACACACACACATATTATTCTTTCCTCGGGGCTGTGTCTGACTCCGGCATGAAATCAATTTCAGAGCCTGCACCCTCCCACCACCCTTCTCCAGCGCCCATTTTCTCTCACCATGAAGCGAGACTGTTGCTGTGCCAGCCTGAGAACACTCCCCCCCCTCCCAACTTAATGCCCACATCCCCGTCCCAGAATCCTTCAGGCTTATGTCCTAGTGGCGCCCAACATCGTCATCCTGTCTCCCTGTCTTCCTCGCCCTCACTCACTGTTAAAAATGTCTTGTGAGCACCCATATTTCTGCCATATATCCCTGATTTGGGATTGTACTGGTCGTATGATTGCATAGTGTATATGAAAATGTGACTCACACTGATTGTTGAGACCACACACTGAATATGTTTGATTTCCACCTTGATCATGCTGTTTTACTACCACCTGTATGTGTGGAGTAGCTGTATAAAATTCAAAGACTTACTTAGCTATACAATAAAAACTTTCCTTTGATCATCAAAATATATTAGCAAGGCCAAATAGAAACCCATTAAACTCCACATAAAAAATTGAAGCTTAAGAACAGCTTGACAAGCAACATGAAAAGGCTTGGAATCCCAAAAGTGGTATAAAGTGACAAAAAGTGAGCAAGTTGAAAGAGCGATGGATATACAGAGGTGCGGCGGCTCGGCTTTTATCCCGGTTATTCCCTCCGCCGACACACACCGCTCCTTCCTAATCCACACTGACAGAGTTTTCATCATCTGAGGAGGTGGGGGGACTTTCCTCTACTCTCTCCCCAGTGGCGGTGCACCCCAAGCGGCCGTAGCCGGGGCCACCAAGGCCCCCTTTGTGCCGGTTATCACCAAGTGGTGACTGATGGCGCCGCAGGCCTCCCGCTCTCAGGAGAGGGAACAAGGAGGGGAGGAGGTGAGGAGGAGAAGGTGCACGAGAGGAGAAGATTGGAATGTTCCCAGAAGAGACAGAAAGAGAGGAAAAGAAAGAGGCTGTTAGTCGTATCATCTGTGCTTGTCTCACAGGTGCAGCACAGGAGGAATGTGCTCTGCCGCGATGAGTCAATAGCACTTGAATCATCAATGAAATAAGCAAAAAGAATTAACGATGCCGGATTGATCGTGATTCAACTCATTATCTTTCTTGTTCATCTCATAACCTTGTTTTATTTGACAGGATCCAATTTAACAAGCTGATGTCATCCGAGCACTAACCAGCCCCGCTGCGTGCTTCCTGCTATGATTTCATGTCTTGACTCAATTACGCGCCGAGACACGGTCGCCGAGCACTGAGTGACGGACAAACGTCTAGACGTGGAGAAACATCCGAGTCGCTGCAGATGGATCTTGGGAAATGTCCAGACGATGAAAGGGTCAAAGGTCAGTAAACCCCCTGACACCGCTCCTTTTCTCCCACGCTCCCACCATCACTAACACACCTGTGTCCTCACCAGCACCCAGGTCCCTTTCCCCCACTATCCCTGTCACACACACAATGAAGCATACACACAGATACCAGTGTCACAGACATCTTCCTCTATCTGTCTCTCTCTTTCTGTCTCACACACAAACACACACACACACACACACACACACAGACATTCCTCACCTTCCCAGCTGCCTGTGCACCTGGGCTGGCAGCTGTCATCACCGTGGTAACTGGCATACAGCTGGCTGTGTTACTATCACCTGGCTCAGCCTCTGAAAGAGAAAGAGAGAGAAGTAGGCAGAAAAAGAGTAGAGAGATTGTAATGAGAGCGAAGGTGTTTGTGAGTGAGATAAAGAGAAGGGGGGGAGGTATTCTTACTGCAGACACAGAGCATAGAAAAAACTGAGAGAGAGTGAAGGACTATCTTGAAAAAAGAAGGGAAAACATCAACAGATAGGGACAAAATTGGCTTAATTACATTTTGTTTTGTTGCAGGCTATTGCTATTTTTGAAAATGCATTGAAAATTATTCTGCAGAAATATCTCATTGACACAAATTTTCACTGTGACACTTGTCATTTAGCCTCCCACTCTGCACTCTGATTGGAGTCCACCTGTGGTCAATTAAATTGGACATGAATTGGAAAGTCTATATAAGGTCTCACAGCTGACAATGCATAGCAAAGCAAAAACAACACCATGAAGACAAAGGCACAGCTTGCAGAGATCAGGGACAAGATCGTGTCGAGGCACAGATCTGGGGAAGGCTACACAAGGTTTGTGCTGAATGAAATGTTTCAATAACTTCCATCCTTTTTAAAAAGAAAGACATTTGGAAGAACCATGTTTTTTTCTAGAGCTGGCTAACAAGCCAAACTTAGCATTTGGGGGAGAAGGGCCCTGTTGCTGATCAAGAACCTGATGGCCTCTCTGGCTAAGCTCAAGAGATTCTGTATGGAGATAAAATTGCAGAAAATCCAAGTTCTCAAAGCTGATTTCTTTAAGAACTTTTTGCAGTATTGAGTTTATGTTCATTTTCTTTTAATTATCATTATCATGCAACTTGAAGCAAAGTTGACCTGAAATATTTGTTTGCAGTTTTTGGACTATTTCGCAACGTGCCATCTGCATAATGTGCATTAAATCATCTAATACTGGACCACCACCGTTACCATGTTGGTGCCCACTACTGGCTTGGAGTGCAAATGTCCAGGTGTTAACCCCCCAAATTAAAACACCCATTAACTCCAATCATTTTGACACCTTTCAGACACGTTACAGTATGTACATTTCACCCTAAATTTGTCAGCCTTCTGTTAACTGTTTTTTCAATGACACATGCCCTGCTTGTACGTAGGTAGCAGATATGTGATCTGGTGTTAACTGCAAAGTATGCGGTAAAACTCGTGCTATATTGTTTGTTTGGGTTGATGAATTTGGTCACTACCTGTCACATGCTTGGGGGACATTTATTATTGAAACTACAGGAAAAACCACATCACCACCAAGAAATAAAATCCAGACTGTATTATTTCAACCTATTCCGTAGTGTAAGAAAAAAAAAAAGCCTTGCAGCCTCTTTTTTATAAGGTCAGGATCAGGGGTGTAGCAAAACAAGACTGTTAGAGACCCCCTGCATGGGCGGCTTTAATTACAGCTGAGGAAGTGGCGCAGCTTAACGCGAACCACCCTGCTTGGCTGTTACATCCCATGACTCTGAATGAAAGCAGAAAAGCAGTTTAATATCTTTTAATGTGCCTGTGTGTGAGAGAGTCGCACGCTAGCAGTGTGTGGCAAAGGCTCAGTGCAGCATATGGGTAGGCGCGTCTGCATTGCCTGTTAAGCCCCCCCCCCCCCACCCCCAATGCACACCCCATTGCCACCCCTCACTATAAATCCCACCCCAAAAGGAGCCATTTAAAGGACAATAAGAGCAAATTTATGGGCCCAAAGAAAATGAAGGCAATTCAGAGGTGTAGGATGAAAGATGACGAGGGTTTTCTTGGAGCTGGCTCTGTGTTCCCTCACAACTTTCTACTAAGGAGGGTGTAACAACTTCAGCACAAAATAAGATAGCCTATGTCACTTCCCCTCTCAAGCTTTCCTTGCAAATTTGATCAGCTGCATAGGCCAAAATGTATCCGTGTGTTGTAATGTTGCCACACGTTTAGAAATCACTTCTAAGATGTCTGTCTGCGCGGAGGACCTCTCCTGTTCCCCATAGGTCTTAAAAATGCTTTCAGTTGAATACATGCATAAAGACAATGGGATTAGCAGCTATCTGGACACACACACACACACACACACACACACACACACACACACACACACACACACACACACACATGGATCATGGATCACATCACGTCTGCTTCAGATTTACTCAGGTGTGATGAATTTTCTGGAATACTGACACGAGACGTTTGGGGAAAATCAGGGAAAGGCCTGCGCCATGCCCCAACCACTCAAGCATACACAACAGCTCTCTGGACTGTAGTGTGTGTGTTGCTGATGGATGTAACATGCACATCAGGCAGAAGACGTTTTATCTGTCTCCAGGCAGACTTTTCTTCATTCAACAACTAAACCAACAGTGCATTTCTTCAAGGTTGCCCAACAATGAGTCAGCTATGTACATCATGCCTGGAAACAACTTCTGAAGGAATCGCTCCTCTCCCCTTTTCCTCTCTCCGTCGTTTGCCCCCTTTATTCCTTTGGTTTAATAGTCTGTAATAGTTACCAAGTATCATTAAGGCCAACCTCTGTGGCTTCTAACAGCGCTGAAGGCAAGCCAACTGTTTGTTGTCGGCATTTTATTGGCTTCCAGGGAGGAGGGTTGTTGTTTTTCAGTGTAATCTTGGCACGCCAATAACAGGTTTCAATAAAAGCAGCTGCTTTCTTATGGCAGTTAAGCCGCTCTCCTGCCTTCTTTCCCCTTTTTGCAAGTGTGGTGGTTGGACTACACTAGGAGCTACCAGTAGAAAAGACTTAAAGTGTCTTTATGTAACACATCTACAGAACTTCTGAACTCTTTCTTCTGTGCCCAAAAAAAAATCACTCTTCTTCGCTTGGATGCTTTTTATGTTTCTCTGTTTTGATATGTTATTTCCTAAGCAGGTTGCTGAGGTTTTAACTAGTATGCTTTGAGTAATGCTAGCTAGTTTAGCTTGACCACACTGCCCCCTTTAGGGAACAACCTGCTGTTGCAAATCAACAAAGCTGCAGCTGCAAAGAGGCAGAGGTTCATCAAGACTGGGCTTTTATATGAGTTATTATAAATTCTTTAATTTAAAAAATGTTGGGTCAGGCTATTTTAGAAGTATGAGTATTTACAGATGTGTACAAATCAGTACATTCAATCTGCCGTTGTTTAGAAAATGTACATTTATATTACTACTATGTGTTTTGTTTTTTCAGATAATTTGATCGTCCGTGAAACACTAGCTTTTATATAGCTTTTTAGAAACTTGCCTCTTTTTCTAAGAACTAACTAGCTACTGTCAAGGATCTCCATTTCTTCAGCCCCAAAGTTTGATCAAATTGTTGATTTATGATGATCTAATTTCCATATAGCATGAGGTTTCTCACAGTCAATCCTTATCTTGCATTTAAAAGGACATGCATGACACAGGTTTGGAGTCTGACTCTAAGCAAAACTCTCCTGTATTGCTTTCTTCAACAAGATCTCTCATTTTTCTTGGCAGTGAAGTGTGACTTGCACCACATTCCACAGTTGAAAGGTATAGGAGCAAAGAGTCCCTATGTGGCCAAAGGAGTTCCTGCCTCTCATGTAAAATTAAAAAGCACTCGGACAAACATTATTGAACCTTTGCTGGAGCGTGAACGTTCCATGATGTCTGGCTGATCCTGACACAGGTTCAAGTTTCCTCTCTTGGCTTCTGGAGGGTTTTGATTTTTTTTCCCTCCTCAATCAATCATCCCCTTATTTTCAAACTTTCTAATAGTTTTTCTTTTAACCATACTAACGGCATGGCTCTGTATGAAAGGCAATGTCAGTCTCTCTGTTTGTCTATCACTTTTGTCCAGCCTGAAATATCTCAACAACCATTGGATTTTTGTCCCTCTTGGGATACATTTCAATTACTTTTGTGACCTCCACACCTTTCCTCTACAGTGTAGAAATCATCAATAGGTCAACATATACTTCACATATCATCAACTTCAGCTGTAAGTTGTGTTTACTGCTATTAGCAAATGTTAGCATTCTAATCTACCAAACATAATGGTGAACATGGTAAGAAATGATAGAAACGTTAGCATTGTTGCTGTTAGCGTGTGGCCATGCTAGGAATTAGCTTAAAGCACTGTGCCTAAGTAGCCTACAGGTGTGAAGCATATGCTAGCATTGAGTGTTTCTTTCAATGATATTACCTTTTCGTTTACGATAAGTTCTATAAGCTCTATCACTTTTACACTCTTATACAGTCCCATTTATCATGAGGTAAGTAGGCAGCGGTGTGGAACACTAAAACCTTTGTATGTCCACATGTACGCCTTTGCTTCATATCTACTCTGTGCTGCTTTTGAACCCTCCAGTATCAGCCCCCAGGGAGGTGACAGCTTATATATGCCTTCACACATGTAACTGATGTGAATTTACATGACTCATCCAGAAATGACACATCACTTACCAGAAATTCCCTCTGGAGACTTCCCTCTGAGTCAAAAGCAACTTTATTTTCCTTTAATCCAAGCAGCCTTTTGACATAAACGCAAGTTAATTTCCATCATCTTTGGACCGTTCAGCTGATTAAGCACAAGTTACATTTGACAGGTCCAATTGATTCTACCAAAGTCATCAGAAATGTTGTTTTCTTCGCCCGTTTTCACAGGCATTTACTGGTCAATCTCATAGTCGACCGGTCCTGAGCGGTCTGATCCCTGAATGACAATATGTTCTGGTCACATGAAGTGCACCACGGCGGAAAAACTCTCTTGTTCTGCCAATTAACCTTCATGAGTGCATGCTTTCCAAGAAACACCTCACATTGACCCGGTTCAAAATAGCAGATTGTTGCCATTGTTGGAGCCATCTTTGCTAACAGCTGCACTGTGTAAATCCAGCACCCCATCACTTACAACACTGTAGTTTGGCCTTTACTTGTTATCATCTGTTTCTTTCACTGGCTGTTTTGCAGGCAGGGATGATGGGATAAGTCTGTGTGACCATTTAAGGCTTTCGTAATGGAAACGTTCAGGCCTAATACCTCTCGTTTCAAGTAGCCAAATCATACTGTATGTAAAGTTTCCATGTTTGCTCATATCAACCTGGTGTGCTGAATACCCTTGAGGGGATTTAGCTATCTGTGGGTCATGAGGCAGTGAAGGAATAATATTAGAGCAAATGCAAGAACATGGGGCAAAATGAGTCATCTGTTATGAGAAAAAATCATAATTTCTAGTAAAATAACTCAAGAAAACATAATTAATCCTGCCTTCGGTGAATTTTTTTTTCCCAGTCTAAATGACGCAAAATATGTGTTTAAAGACAAACAATGAGGTTCTGCCTTTACTGGCGGGGGGCATGGATTTAAACAGAGCTGAGGGGGTTTCCTAAGCCAAAGACAGTTGGGAACCAGTGGTTTATATGACAATATAATCATGGTCATATGGTTATGACCTCCCAAAGGCATCCAGAGGTTATCCATGATTCACTCAGATAATGAGCCTCATCACTTAAGCTGTCACCCGCTCTCCTCCGAGGCCAGGGCTAATATCTGCAGCCAGCAATGCATTGAGCGGTTACATGAGCGATAATCCCATGCAACGCTGACCACCATGATACATTACTGTAAGCATATGAATGATTAGATACTTATTCAGCATAATATTGAAGTGCACTGTACTGTGGAAGTTCTGGAGCGGGTGGAGAGAACCAAATGGCTTTAGAGTCAAAAGGGCCACTTCTAACTTATATCCATTAAAAACAAACACTTTTTGCTTAAAGTGCAGCTAGCGGTCATTTAAAGACTGTTTGCTTAAGGGATTAAGAAAAAGCTACAAAAACAAAGAGGGGTTTTATTCTGCACCAGGAGACACCAGGCCTTGAATTTATCATCATTCAACTCTTTAAAACACTTACGTAAGACAATTGTTCCTATTTGGTTCCTGAGTAGTACAAAAAAAACGATGTGAAATCCACAAACAAAACCACAAAGCTTCTAAAACCGTTGGCAGGACAGCAAGCTATCTTTGGTCGAGATCAGTTCTTACAGTATTTATTGCAGACGGCTCTTTGGTACTGTCTCTTTCATCATCCTCTTCGCTTCCTGCTTTTTCCTGAGTTCTTTGATAGCGTTTATAAGAGGCAGTCAGGGCTCAGTGCCACCTGCCCAGGTAGGTGAGCTCTGCAGGGACACAGTCTGCGTTGAGAGAGGTCGGAGCCGGCACAACTGAACAGCAGAGGCTCCTGCTGAAGGCCACAGTGTTGACCCCAAGGGCTGTAGGCAGGAAACAGGTGGTTGACTTCCTGTCTGGTGCTGGAGCAGCCTAACTTGAGTCTATGAAATGGGAAATGAAAGCATTTTAGTTACTGAGTTGGTATTACTTTGGTCTGATATTCTGAATAACTAGCATATACTGACTAATAAAATTAGCTGATTACCTGCCCTGCCCAGTGTCTTAAACTGTCTTTTCTCCCAACCTGTACAGTGTGAAGATTCCTTACCTGGCAAACCCAGCAGGAGTATTTAGGTGGTGAAACAGAGCGGGCTCACACACGAGGGAGGACCGTCGACACACACTATCGCATGACTGACCCAGGGGACCCAGGTGCACCCTGAGAGCGCATTCTGGTGGCCAAGTAGGAAGGGATTTACTGCAAAAGTCCTGGGGGGTATTTGAGTGGAAGAAAGATGAACATTTTAACCAAATTACAACTAAATGTTTTGTCTTTTTTAATGGGTGAAAACATTTAATATTGTCACAAAAACTCTCTTATAGTTCATATATAGTAGTTTGCATAGATTCATATTAGGAGTCTAATGAATAAAAAAAAGAGTGCAACAGGTCTATCCTACACGGCTCAGTCTCTGTACCTGGTGTGCAATGTATTCACGAACCCTCTCCAGCATTCCTTCACATGTGAACTCTCGGGGAGTGAATGGCTTCACCTGTGAAAACATACACATGCACTTTTTACACTGATACTGCAACTTTAATGTATAGGATCATAAGGTGTTTGGTTATATATACGTGTATACAGTAAAACTGCTTGTTCTCAGGTCGCCACCTCTGTGCTTAAAATGGCTCTGACGGCCTCCCGTACTTCGGTCTTGTTGGACACATCCACAGTCCACACGTGGGGTTTGCCGATGAATTTCTCGGCATAAGGGTGCTGAGAGGAGATCTGTCATCCAAAGTGAATTACTCTCTTAAGATTTAAATATTTGATGCACAATATGTGTATTAAAATCTAGAGTTTGAGGAGTTATCTACCTGTCTTGTGGTGGGCTTGCCTTTGTAGAAGTCGTTGTTGTCTGATGAGTGTGCTGGATCAAATCGGGGCTGAAGGAAGACACAGCCTAGAGCTATTGCCTCAATGGGAGCTGGACCCTCATAGGGGAACCCAAGACCTACAAACACCTGAGAGGGAAACATCAGATAACCTTTTTAAAATAATCAGATTCACTGACTTCACTCTTCATTATATGAGCTCTTATCTGACCTTGGCTCTGCGGAGAAGTTGTAGGAAGTGTTCCTGAGTCAGCAGGCCGTGGTTTCTGATGAAGCTGGGCAGATTAGAGGCGAGTCCTGAAGGCTGATAGACTGTAGCGTGGGTCTCCAGCTCTTCACTGATCACCTCCACATACTCAGATTTACCCTGTATAGACACACAAAGATGCAGGATACCGACATCTTAAAAACAACACACAAAACATCTTGCTTCTTGATGTGTTTGTTATCAACAAATGTTCTACATACATTTGCTTTCGTTCATTATACCTTCCACATGTAGTCCTGTTTGCCGTAGACAACTGCTATCCTGTCTTTCTTGTAGGTGTCTGGCTCCAGCTCTTCCTCCCTTACACCCTCCTTCACTGCCTCCTCACTCACAAAACCCAGGAAGGAGTTATCAGGAGTATGAGCTAGACAGACAGAAAGTTAGATGACATGTAAAATATCATTAAATTGCACCACAGATATTGTACTCAATCGTCTATGGCCTGAACCTGCGCACAATGAAATCCCCAATCACAAAATAACCACACAAGTACCCAGAGCTACTGCATTGCTTTATTTGTGAGTATTTGAGTCTTAAAAGTATCCTTATTTTACAATTTCCTAATCAAAGATGGAGAATGCAAGCGCACCCATCTTAAGCAGTGTGGAAAGAGTATCAGCAATATTACGGACAAACCTTAACAGTTGAAAAACAGTTGAGATTTAAAAACGGTGCGAGAGGGAAAAACATGCTGTGCCGTGTGTAAATCAGCTGTTAAAGGAAATGAGAAGTTGAAATATATGTGAGGTTAACGTCTGGCTGTTTGAACAGGCAGCTGACACCTGACACACTAAAGAAGGTGTGAAAGATGAGTATTTACTTTGGTAGGAATGTGCTGGCAAAGGTGTGTGTGGACGTGTGTGCAAGCATCACATTGAGTTGTAAAACGTGTGTGTGTGTTGGGGAGGTGTGCGGGATATGTCATTCTCTCCTTTCTCAACGTTTAAAAGAGCCAAATCCTCCTCGTTCACCCGTACTGCAGCACATTATTTCCTCCTCGTTCTTTTTCAGCTCCATTTCTCCTCACTTGTCTCTAACACCTGTCTGGTCTCACTATCAGATTAGCAGAGCCATGCATCTACGCACTGATACGATCAAGATCACGCAATATGGGGGGTCCGGAAGGAAGCTACAGGGGAATGAGTTTCTTTTGCTTTCATTGTTTTTGCTGCCTGTTTACCGTTCTGCTTCGTCTTGTTGTCTGTTTAGCTTCTCTAATCGACTATCTTCCTCTCTCCATTTCAAAACAGAAGCAAAAACACACGCCTGCACTTTTCTCAAGCGTTTTTCCTTTTTTCTCATGTCTTTGTTTCTCTCTTTCTGCCTCTTCCCAAACATCAGCTGACATCCATCCCTGTCTCCCCCTCAGCAGGACAAATAAACAGTGTTTCAGGCTCTCGGCCCAGTGTGTCCAGCTTGTGTCCGTCTCTGGCAGGGTGGGAAAGATGACATGGAGAGGTGTTGGAATGAAAGCTCTGTCTGGGCACCAAGTTTATTTGACCTCAGCTATTAATCCTCCTCTCACTGTGAAGATGCTTGGAAGGGTGTATGTGAAAGATCAGAGCTGCAAATCTGCAAATGTGTGTATTGTGTAGTGCGTGTATCTGATTCGATGTAGCATACAGTGTCACAGCTTTGTTCTGCAGACACAAATACACATGCAGACTTACGAAACATGGTCATGTACTGCAGGGGCTGCAGACCCCAGCTGCCCCACAGAGTTTTATGTCCATGACTGCGTGCATAACTCCCCAGGTTAAAGGCTGGCTCAGTGCCAAAAGAGTCCAGGATTCTGAAGCGACACCTAGAGATAATTTCAAAAAGCAAGTAAATCACAAAATGTATCTTACATTGATAAACACTGGTGTTCTACAAAAAGTATTTGTATCTGTGGTCGTACTGGTAATGCTTGAAAGCCAGTCCCATGGCGCCTTGAAGGTGAGCGAGGCCATGGTAGTCAGTGTAGATGAGGTCAAAGGTCAGGGGCCTCTGGATTGGACAACTGCCTCGGCCTGGCACAGCCCCTATCAGACTGAAACAACCACAATAAACACACATCACAGCGTTAATCACTAAGCACTAACTTGTATTTTGTGTCAAAGTCTTTGTATATGACAGTGTTGCAGACCTGTGGAGTTGTTGCTGTGAGGTGCTGAAGGTTATGTTGTGTCCCAGGATTGTCAGGGAAGCGCTGAGGTCAGCCCACTGGACCAGCTCCCCTAGAGGACCCCCTCTCTCCACCAGAGCCTCGAAACGCTGGCCAACACTTCCTGCCAGGGCCCCGGGATAAAGCAGCACCTGGAGGATGGGAGGTAAGGGCCGTTTTAGTGCCAACATAAACTTGTAAACAGAAATTGTTATATTAAGTATGCATGTTTTCAATGCTTGTTATTTCTGCTTTAAAAAATATGCAAGACTATTGATATCTAATAGCTCACTTCATATGACATTCTTGTCCTTAAAACTTCTTCTTATGCTCTTATGTCTTCTTCTATGTGTGAATATTGCATATATGAATAATGCAAATACCTCATAAAAAAGCAGGTAAGTGGAGGAAAGGGTAACTACTTCTAACTATATTGTTTATAGAAGTGATTTTCAACTAAGTATGAAAATGTGTTGTTTTTTTAGAAAATGTTATAGAAATCAGTATCTACACACTAAGCAGTTACGCAAACGATATGATCACACAGGCTGAACATATGTTGTGGTACTGTCTTACAGGTTATACCTTCATCTGGGTCGAGTCCGTCTTGTTGCTGCTCTGCCTCATCCTCTCAGCAGCCTGGATCCACCGCTCAGACATCCTCTCCACTCTGGACCGGATGAAGTTTAGAGCAGGACCGCTGTTGTTGCTGATGGCCGCATGCAGCGGGCTCAGATCTGTACGTATATTAGCCTGTGTCGAATCACAGTGTCGAATAGTGAGGTAAGTGTGTACATCTCTTAGAAATAATAATAGTAGTATTACTGTTTTAGTAGAACTAGAGTTGGTAGTGTAGGTACTATTCAATAGGCACTTTCTGAAAGAAGACATTTTATGAATAAATAGCCCGTAATCTCAAAATTGACTAAAGCTTGAAAAAAACAACATTACAGCCCATAGTGTCTTGCCTTATTCCACATTAATAGTAAATAAAAAGTCAGTTGAATGAACTTGCAGTGGTTGTACCTTTGTATAGGAGTGAAGTTTCTGGTGCCATGGCAGTGCAGAGTGGTTTCTTCCAGGAAGAGGGGGACAGAAGTCCTCTATTTGGCTGAGGTATGTCAATATGGAGCAGGTGGTACCATCCACCCCATAAAAAGCATAACAGGGGTCTGACTGCCATCGGGCCCGCAGGAACTGCCACAGAGACGGATGTTAAATCAGCCAAAATAACAAGGCACATTTTTGTCGATGCAAACTTTTAATGCTATACAATATGTACATGCTATATTGTAATTCCCATTATTTTAAAATCCAGCTCATAGACTGGGAACTAAATATGAAATACTATTAAAAAAAGTAGAGGTAAACACTTCAATACCGGTTTAACAGTGCACACACAGAGCCATTAGATTCTGCTACCACACTTTCTCACCTCCACTTTCTCCGCACACATCGGATACGCCTGATCCGTTGGCACCTCACACTTCTCATTGGGCCCTATGGGCGAGATATTAGCCATCACACAGTTATTCTGTTCAGTTTTTCATTTTGAATGCATCATTATTCCACCGTCTTGGCTTTAGAAACAGAAAGCACATTGTGGAGTCGACTCAATGCGGGTAATGAAGAGCAGTGGATAATAACTTTGATATACAACCTCTAGACTGAAATGTTCTCAGTGAATAGCAGCCATCACACAGCAGGACGTATAGTGCTGCCATGCATGTAAGAGGCATGAGAGTAGAGGCAGTGTGTTCTCAGAGGCCCTTTCCCGTAAGCCCCCCACCATCTCTAGCCAATGTCAATCAACTGGAATGAACACACACGCTCACACACACCTGACCAACCTGCCTCCTACCAAACATAACCTTTTACAATGCCAGCCAAGGCCAAAATACACAGTCCTTAACTATGTAAAACAACGTAGTATAACCGGAAAAAAAAGATAAGAAAACTCGGAGGCACAGCCGAGGTGTGAAAGCCTAAAAACAGTGATGGGCTGTACGAAAAAGTGCTCGCTCTGCAAAAACAAGAGTAGGAGTAGACAAGTTGGTGAAAGGACTCCTGGGTAATTTGGTCCTATTTTATGGGTGTGAGGTAATGTGAGAGGTGGAGGGTAAGGGTGGGGGTAAAGACTGATGATGGGGAAGCATGTGTTTGTGTGCATGCGGGTGGAATGTGTGTGCATGTCGACAAGTGTTTTCCCTCACATTTGCACGGCATGGTGTCTGTGTGGCCTATATGAGTTACTTTTTTGGGAAGGGATGTAAGCTATAGACTCTCAACCCCACTGCCCACACACACACACACACACACACACACACACATACACACACTTCCCCTCGCGTGCCAACCAAGGTGCGTAACCCGGCTCTCACCTGACACCTCTCCGGAGGGTCGAAGTTTTAGATGTAAACTTTTTTTTCTTCTCCCCACGGCCGGTTGATCGACACTGGCTCTGTGGGACTTGTTAAACTTCTATTCAAGGACTTCATCCCCCATAACCACCTGCACCCACTGCCCTCTAACCCCCCCATTCACACCCTCCATTATCACAGCTTGTTAATTTCACTGTGTGGTTAACCCTTCATTGAGGCTATGAACCGTGCATTTGGCTCGGAGTATCACGCTACCAGCGCAGTAAACCACAGAAAAGCTTGCAATTACTGAAGCTGCCAACATGCAGGGAGGGGAGAGTGTATACATTTGGTGTAGTCAGTATGTTAAAGCATATTATAGCTGGAATTAACCCTTAAGTCTCGGATTTAGATCAGGCACTGCTTTTTGCAGTGTACATATAATAAAAGCTAAACTTGGCAATATTTGTACAAACACCAGCTTTCTAAGTCTAAATCCCAGTCTTTGGACCAAGTCAGGGTTATTTAAACCACATAGATCCTCAATATCTGCAAAGATCCTATTATTTTTACGTGTATGTGGACATGACAGCCATGACATGATAATTCCAATCTCAACACTTAGATACAAATCTGTCTCCTGAAGTCCTCATACAGAGAAAAGTAGGTGAAATAGAAGCAGATCCTTTGTCTTTTAGGTCTGTCCGTTTTTTGCATTTTTAATAAATTGAAGATATTTTCTAAAAATTGTCAATCACAGTGACACTTTTGAAAAAAGGATGTTTTGCACAAAGGGAATTATTTGAGCCAATGTGGACTTTGTTTGCCTTCTTTTTAAAAGACTTGTAATATATGGTACATATGAGTATGCCACGACGCAAGCGTTCAGTTAACACTTTGATGAGGGTTTACGTAACACAATTAAGTTATAATGAAGCCTCGGTGTGTTTGGACAGCGGGACATGTAATGGTTCTCTGCAGAAATGTATTACGTATGTATTACACACTGAAAAAAAGGAAACGTTGACTTTAATGAATAATATAATATAATATAAAGTTTAAATAAAAAACATTAGATTCAACTTAATATAAATGCTTTCGACTAACCTAATACAGCTATGTGAAATCTGTTAACATGATATATTATTTAAAGTCAGCGTTTCACTTTTTTCAGTCTTCAATGTAATGAGTGATCAACAGATAGTTAAGTGTTCGGACTTCAAGAACACATGTTCATTCAACACCAAGTCTAGCTGTATCCAGGCAATTTGTCACAACAAAATAAAAAAAAGTAACAAAATAAAACAGAATCTGAGATACATATGACAAACAGCTGTGCGTGGCTTTACCTGTGTGTAGAAGGGCTTCAGGTGGGGATGGTGTATTAGGCTGATGGTGCTGGTGGCGGCTGAGATGGTCAAGCCTCATAGAAACTCTCTTCAGCTCCTTCTCCATCAAGCGAGCTAAGTTTAATTGGTCTTTTCTAAAGCTGAAAAACAAACCCACATAGTAACACTGCATGAACAAACACTCTAAGCTTTATTATGTGTGTATAGGCTGCAGATGTTATTGAATACCTCTGCAGTAACAGGCTGAGATCATCTCTGGTCAGCTGGGTGACATCCCTGTCTCTGCTCAGCCTCTGCACCTGAGTGCTCAGAGCCTCCAAACGGATAGCGAGGCGGCGAAAACCGACTCCGCGATGACCTGTGACATAAAGTATACAACATGGCGTGTCATGTATGTACAGTATCGAATGTTAACCCCCTAGCATAATGTTTAAGCGGTAATACCGTGTATAATGTCATGGCAAATCGTGTTCTGAGGATCACTAAACAGCAGGGTTATGTAATGCTGTTTTCTTAGCCTGATCTGCTGAAAAACCAAACAGCAATTATGTGTATTTTCCATGTTCCGTGCAGGGGGTGATGGAATATAGTCACCCATATAGGGAATTTTATTTAGTGACTATTTAATGAAATATAAAAATGTCATAATTCCTGACATATTTAACTGGAGCTTTGTGGTCATCTCATGTTGTTTTATGGTTTCAGAGGCAGCCCACACACACATGCAGACACACAGAGAGACACAAACATACAGTATGCATTCTTGAATGTTTCCATAGAAATAGATGGTTGAAGGCTTGAGCCAAAATAGCTGACCTCCTATTCACTAACAGCACATTTACATGGATTTTCCTAGGGTTTGTGCACCCTTAAAACGATGCGACATCTCTTTGCAGCCCCTTGTCATATGGAATTACCTTGATGCAGAACAGAGACAGTTCAGTTTCCCTTCGTTTTTTTTGAGGCCCGAAGAGTTGTACAATATTTTACAAGGAGAATAAGACAATATTAGTTAATGAAGTAATTTAGTGTGAGAGAAATATGTATTTTTTCGTTAAGATGTATTATTTATTCAACCATCTTTGAGTCACTTATGGGGGTGACCTGTCCCTTAGAATGGGGAGTCTTTGCCTCAAGCACATCAGTTGTGGGTGTTAGGGAATATTTTGTGTAAGCTTGTAACCTTTCGCTCAGGCCTGTGACCTCTTCACACACATGACCATTGGTCTCCTCACAGCTGCTTGTGTACTGCTTGTTTTCAAGCTAGCCAGTTGTGTCCTTCCTCCCTGTCCTCCTCTGGCATAGGATAATGGCCTGGCAGGTGCTGTTATCTTCATTAAGGAGGGGCAGCCTGGGCTTCCGAAGCCTTGTTGTTCCCACAGTGGGTACAAGCTCATGCTGACCTAAGATTGGCTTCATTGTTTAAGCACAGCTAGTTCAGTTTATCTGGCCCCAGATGCTCCGGTAAACACCTTATTTGTGATCTTGATGACAGTTTAAGTTAGGCGTATTGTCCTAGATTGTTTAGTCTGCTGCTCTAAGAATGTTGATTACCCATTTGGAACTAGTTAAAACCTCTTCCTATCCCTGAGATCTTCAGAATTGGTTTGGCATCCGCTGTGGCAACTCGTGTCTGCAGTAAATGTCTTGCCAGTTCTCCGGACGTAACTCCGAATAAACCCAACAGTGTTTTGCCATCAAGTTCCTGCTCTCCAGTGTCTCTGTGAGTTTCGTCTCAATTGCTTCAGAGGTTTTCCAAGTCTGATCTGTGTTTTCTGTGTTTATAACGTAGGAGTAGGACAAAACTAATTTTTTCCATCCTAAAATGTTCGTTTTACTTCATCCAAACAGAACACAGTGTACTCGTAGAGTAAACCAAATAAAATCATCTCCTGCCAATTCTTTTTTTCCACCTGTTTTTACTGATGACAAGTAACTGATGATTCTGGCCAAATAAATAAATCTCACTTGCATCTAAGGGCTTCCATAATTAAGTGCATTCAAAGACAAGGGCTTCCCAATTTTACCAGACTCATTCCCAAATCACACGTTTTTCTAAGGCCATAACAGATAACCCACCCGTGGTTTCATTGCAACTAATTTAACAAGCAATGTTAAAGGAAAAGATGACAGTACCACTTGTTTGTCTTGGTTTAGCTCTGATAGGCTGTAGAGTGTTAGTGTTTTGTTAGCCACATAGACTTTGTAGCCAGCCTTCTACTGTAGTTACCAGACATAACACTGAAAACAGTGAATATGCATTTTAAGGCCTGCCGGAGGGTCCTAAATAAACTATATGAGATGGCAGATCAAAGGTGTCTTGATTGAAACATCTGTATGAGGCAAGGAGGACTGTTAAAAGACTTACGTTGGCAGTAAATGAGGAAAATTGAGTGTTATATTTGCTGGTGATTTCAGGGTTGATTTGAGGTCAGAGTCGGGGTTTCCTTGGGGATTGAGCTTTAACTTGTGATACACAGTAAAAATCCACCAGACGGGTGATGTCACTTTGTCTCTGTTTGCTCAGCTGACTCCCAGCATATCACTACTTAAACGCACCGGGACCCTTTGGGCACAGACGCAATGAAAGATGAATGGGGGAGAAGAGGTTGGATTCTGTAACAATTTAATGCCAGTTGTGTGAGGTAAATACATGAGCACATCATTTAAAAACTCATAAAGGTGTATGAGCAGCTTATAAAACCATGAGTGGATATGTGTGAGTAGATTTGGGCTAGCGTCCCTTTTATGTTTCCAATGCTTACTTGTGTGTTTTTCTTTTTATACATATTTGTTTGTGTTGGAGGGAGCCTGAAATCTATGATATTCTCTAACAACTGCTTCTCTGTAATTGTTGTGCACATGAAAATAAATCGAACTTGAAACCTGAAATGTGGGTGAAACTATTTTCAGACAGCAAGCAAACCAGTTCAACTTGAATTATCTCGTGTCACTTCCAGGGTTGTGGTGAAAAGGGATGATTTTAAGATTGAATGTAACATGAAATGCCTTGGGCAGAAGGATAATGATTCCCACAGAATGCTTGGAAATAAGCATTTGGTCAGTTTGAGGAGGATTAACTGTGTGAGCTGACCAACCGCTTCCCCCATGTGGTCAATTTTCCAACACAACTACTGCTGGGTGGCTCTTTGTACACAACAACTCGTGGTGGGTCCCTCAAAGCACAGAGCTATTGTGGGACTGAGTTTATATTGTCTGCTAAAAACTATTTTTCTACATTTTGAGAAGAAAAAAGATCAGGATGTTTGGATAAAAAGTGCTTTCATGTGATACAATTGATATACAGTTTCTGATCTTAGTCTTAGGATGCTTTTACTGACTGTGGATTTAAACAAAATCCATGCATTGGCTTCTATAAAAGGATTCAGCCTGTTCCAAATAATGCAGAAGTGAAAACAATGTATTTGAATTGAGAAAGACCGCCCCCGAGCGGCTCTTGTAGCATCTAGTCTCCAAAAAGCTCCTTATCATTTGAGGAGGTTTAAAAATTAAAGCCTGGATATGTTTTAGCGCCAGAATATGCAAATGTGTTCCTCAGAATGCTAATTTGACAGAAAAACCTTCTCTGCAGGAGATTGTTGACAACATTTGTCTCTTCCTTGTAAACCAGGAACAAAGCTTGTCTCCTGCCCCCTTAAATTCCCTCCTTTAGGGGAAACAGTTTAGCCAGACAATTGTTGGACATGAGTATCTTGACCGCAAACCCACAACTGTGACACACATGAGAGGACCCTCCGCGCATTGTGTACAAAGCGTGGCCCAACACTCCAAATACAGTTTGATCAGCTCTTATCCCCTGCAAATACAGAAAATCTCTTCTGAATATGCGCACGGCTGCTCTATTTCTATTATTCATAATCTCCATGGCTTTGGTGGGTCGATAAAAACACATTTTTATCTGTTATTACAAAAGTTTTTCTGCCTGATTTTTCTAACAAAATCCACTTTTAAACTTGTGTTTGTGTGTGTGTGTGTGTGTGTGTGTGTGTGTGTGTGTGTGTGTGTGTGTGTGTGTGTGTGTGTGTGTGTGTGTGTGTGTGTGTGTGTGTGTGTGTGTGTGTGTGTGTGTGTGTGTGTGTGTGTGTGTGTGTGTGTGTGACCTTGCTCCTGCTCTTCCGGGGACCTGCCTGCACGTTCCTCACTGGTTATCTCTAGAGGCACCCAGAGGCTCTGCAGCAGCAGGGTGAAGGCAGAGAGGCACAGACAGAGCACCAGGCATCCACTAGAGGGCACAAAACACAGATAAATCACCGGACACGCTGCAGCACACAGCACAGCATATCAGTGGCTGTAGTGGCTCCCCATCCTTTAATTTCTGACAAACGTAAGTACCCCAGGACACAATTTCACGCAAGTTATAACTGGATGTTTTGTTTAAGTGGACGAATCTGAAATTTAAAGCATTTATCTTTTACTTTCAGCTAATCATTTATGATGTTGATCCAGTCATTTATTACTTTAAGCTTGCCATTCCAACCATATATCCAATAGTTGTATTACTTAACTCTTTATGTAACTTTTTAGAAAACCCAACTGTTCATCCATTACAATTATCTCCCTGATTTTTTTTGAACAGTCTGCTTATTTCATTTGACTCTAATTTCAATCAATTATCAACTCTTGTTTTGCCAACTTAATTTTTTACTTGTCTGCTAGCTTACAACTATTTTTTCAAAACATCCCAAATGAAGGTGTAACAGCTGCCTATATATGTCGATATAGTATATATATGTATTATTTTTATCAGCATTTTTATTAAATTACTTTAATCTAAAATTATTTTCATAAAAAAGAGTTGGCTTAAACATCTCCATCTTTATATTTTCTGAATATGTTTATTGGCCACAAATTGGACATGACACAAAAGACCACCTTCTAGTAATATGTATGGTTACGCTACATAAATCTCCTTTAAACTTCAGATATTTGACTTTAAGAGCGGATCTGATGCGGTAAAATCGTACAGCCTGACGTTGCCTTTTACCAAATACATTGAGAATGTGGGGAAGTAAGTTGTTCCATGACTTCACGTGAGGAACCTGGTGTGTCAAAACAAATATCTGAAGCGTGATGTGCCATTTTATCATGCGTCTGCTCCCTGCTTCAGTGTAACTGGAGCAGAGAGAGCAGTCACTTTGCTCTCGCTTTCATCAGGCCAGTAAAACCACCAACCCTTAACCAACGAAACACGGTGTAGCCAAGCTCAAGAACAAGCACTAAAAGATTCAAGTATCTCCTAGAGCCCATAAAGCTCCAGATTCAGATCCAAACCAATTATTTCCATTTCAATTTATCTGTCTGCATTTCATCAAATTTGCCCGAGCACTCATCACAACGTCTTCGGTTTAGGGCAGTTACAGCATGGAAAAGTAAGAGATCTGCAAAGCTGCACAGGAAATGATATTTTTACTTTACTTTGTAGGTGATGTCACATAGTAGGCTAAATAAAGCTAAGTGTCAGGGCAAGCTGCAGGGAACGGCTAGGATGGGATCAGTCACTTTCTTCTAAACACTTTTACTCCTTCCTGGCCATTGATTGGTCGCTGACCTAATGACAAAGGCTTACCTGCGTGGCCGCAGTGCAACATGCATGGCCCTCTGTTTTGCAGGATGCTGGATCTCACTGTCAAAACAGGGACATTGCAAACTCCTGTAAGGTCAAACCGCTCAGTGATAAAGACAAAACACAATTGCTCTATTCTTACACAAATACATTTCCTCTAGTTGGGTTGGGTTTAAGCACCAAAGTTCCAATAGAGTTTCTTTAAATTGTAAATGAATGATCACACTTTACACATGAATTGCGTTAAAGTCTGAAGGAATAAATAGATTTCAAGGAATGCTATTGCCAGCAAGACTGGCCATGAAAGCCTTTTCAGCCAGAGTGTGTAAAACAAGTTCATTAGACTGACAGTAATACTGAACCTCAACAAAACCAAATTGCTTTCGGTGTCACTGTGTGGCAGATAGAGAGATGTCAATAGCTTGGCACACAAAACAAACCAGCACAGGACACACACAAAAAGACACACACACACACATTCTCACCTCCTTGGGTCTCCGTCCCAACCCACTTGCAACCATCAGGCCCGTTCTCAAAACACACAAAGTGAAAAAAAGCAAATAAAGTCGGGGCTGGGAAGTATCTTGCCTCCTTTTTTTGTCTCTTTTCGCTTTTCTTTCCCTCCTTCTCTGGCCGTGCCTTTTCTCTGTCTCACGGCCTATGGGTAGGCATCCTGCCGTTGCCAAGGTAACCTGACTCCCCTTTAAAGGAAACAATACCCAGAGTGCTGCTCAGGCCTTTCAGATACAATGGAGCCCACGCCATTGGGTGACACAGTTTCTTTCAGTCCCGCCGGCTAGACTTAAGCCTCGGGTTGTTGAATTGATACTCAAGCAGGGAGCTGATTTAAATAGCTCAAATGGTTCAAACCTTTGGCACCGAACGGCACAAAAGAGACAAAAGACAGTACAGATGTAATGACAGTAATAATGGTAAACATAATAATACACCCAAGAAATGACCCAATGGAAACTTTAAAGAACATTAAGTTAAGTTAAGTTGTAATTCGGACTTGGTGTGTTGTAACACAGTTGTCAAATAAATAAATCAGGGAGTAATTTATTCCTTTGGGGGGGGGGGTATTTTAGTTCTTGAGCTTGAAATGTATGCAAGAGAAACCCTACCAAATGACAGAAGGCTTTTACATTTTTGAGTAGGGTTTACTGAGCCACAATATTTAATTATAAGTCACAATTCTTGTTTTTTGGAAATCATCCACTTTTGGTGACAATGCACTTCAATTGGACGAAGTCTCCCGGGTGCCTGAAAAGAGCGCCATAGTGCCGAGGCGATTTTGCAGACCAGAAACTGCTGGGCTTTACATAAGCAAAGGAAATACATCTTAACCACAACAGTTTTATTAGAGCCTGGTTACTCTAGCAAAGCAAATACAACAAACATTTGCTTCTGAAAAGGGAGATCATGAGAACAAACATGCAACAGTAATTAGGAGGACCTCAGATCACAGTGTCATACAGCACGCTAAAAGTTTCCACTCCACTTAATCTAATTAACAACATCCCGTTTGGATAGAGTTTGATAGCACCAGACTTCACTCAATCAGCTGACATGATGCTATAACAAGAAGGGCTCCAATTTAACCCCAATAAACAAGTAGGCAGCTACAGTATTGAATCCTGATTGGCTGACAGCAGCAGCTCCTGTGTGTGAGTTGAGGTTAACCTGCTGAGGCTACAGGAAGTAATTCAACTGCAATTAAACTCATCATATAAGCCTTGTATGGGTTTATGAAGAGGAACCTATGACTTTGAATGCTTAATTTTTTAATAATTAGATGTCTTCTGATTATGTTTTTTGAATAAAATAATCAATAACCCAACCACGTATTTTCTTATTTAACTTTGATTTAAATTAATTTAATGACAAACACAACTCGTAGGCCTTTGCAAAGGAGATATGATGCCATCACAGGCGACCAACTAATGCCAAAGCAACAACACACATATACGTATACTTTATACAGTATATATATATCATGTTTAATTGTTTTTAGACGTCTTAATGTGGAAATGTTACTCAATATACCTTTAATTGTACTGTACAAAGTCCAATCTATTGTCTAACACCTTAATTGAGTTGTGTTGAGTCAAACCTTATTCTTTCTTATACACAAAACCACGGGACTTACTGTCGAAGCCATGGGAAATACAGGGTTCCTCAGATCTCACAGGCTGCATCTGATATGAAAGTATTTCAGGTCCTTGTTCTGTGTTGTCTTGTGACATTGTACATGTGTATGTAGTCTGTGTGTGTGTGTGTGTGTGTGTGTGTGTGTATATATATACACAGGTATGTGTGCACAATTGTGTGCATGTGTGTGTACATGTGAGATAGCAGGATGGGGTGGAGTTACTGGAGTGATGTCACGCAGTGTGTGTGTGAGCGGAAAGATTTGATGAGCATAAACCTTTGTAAGCTACGACCTAAAGGCTTACTGGCTTTACACCCATCTGTCTCGTTCTCTCTTTCTCTGACACACTCATACACACACAAACACACACACATACACAGACAAATACGCATACACGTACACACACACACACACATACACACACTGATAATCCATTACTTTTTTCATGAGGATCCTTTATGATTGTTTTCATAGTCATGTGACATGATTGCTCCTTTCATTCCGACACACTTTAGGGCCTGAATGGTCAGTTAGCTGTTTAAAGTGGTTGATGATGAGGAGTGCATCTTCAACATAAAACAATCATTAAAATGAAGAAGAAGGGAAATACTGTGCAATGATTGAGACATTTTTTGTGATATTTTAGGTGGGGAATTACCTCATGCTTCAATCCAAATGCTGCTACATCTTTGACTCAAGCTGATAGATTATTTACACAATTCTATCACACAACAGCATATAAAACTCAACATTTGTATTACATTTGCAGTACTGTGGTCATGGTAAACTAAAACATGAACAACATCAGCCGTGTTTAAGAGGCACTGGACAAGGCCGAAAAGCATTTTGCCCTGACTTGTTGTGGAAGGCAACGGTGGCTCCACAATTTAATTACCGGTAATAAGTGTCATGTGTTGGGCGGTTGTGTTTAGACGGTTGCTTTGAGTGCAGGACAAAGGATGCGTTTGTTGGCCTTGCTATGGCACTTCCTGTCCTCTCCCAGTGCCATCACTTATTTGGCAGAGCATGTCTGCAAGTAAACAAGAAAAATCAGTTACCGCGATCTGCTGTGCAACCTCATTCTCACAGCACTGGAAGATAACTTGTAGAGGTAAACTATAAAAGGAGCAGACTGTAAAATGGGACGTTATATGGGTAGTTTTATTATCTTGTGGCATTCCTATAATACTCAAGTAAACTATAGTACTGTAAAATGTGTTATAATTATTCTACTTTAAGAGCCAACTGAGGATCCACCTTTTTAATTTGGTTTGAATTGAATTGTATTTATTTTTGTTTTATCCAGTCCTTTGTTAATTACCTTCTGTTGATATGAAGTGTTTTTATTTACACACTTTATTGTTGCTCCGATATAACCTATTAGAGGTGTGTTAGTATTGTTCTTTATCTTTCTTATGTTTTGTGCATGGAAAATGCTATGTAAATAATGTTGTAATACCGTGTATAAGACTATAATCTAGTTGTTTATCTTTAATGAAAGTCTCAAAATCATCAACCTGTTTCCTTAGAGAAGTTTTTGTGAATTAACCAGAGCAGTGGCTGCTATATTTACCCAGCCCACCTGAGCCCATCTGCAGCAGGGCTGTCACCGAGGAGGGAAGCACTGCGCATGCGTGAGGCAACTTAATATGAATACTGCTTCACGTCTCAAGACATCTCACATCCAGGTAAGGATAAGGACAGTTTACTTGTTGTCAGTTATCTCTCTTTTATTTACCAGTGGATGCTGTTAACGTATTATATATTCATGTGGCCAGCTTTGTGTTTCTATGCATCGCTTTTCCACAAATTGAAGCTGAAACCTCCCCATATCAACAAACTCCAAGACAGCCTGCGGACCAAATTCATTTGTGGTTGGTGACATTCATGCTAGCTGGTGCAGCAACCGTAGCAGACATATTCTACTGGGCTTTTCTTTCGGTTGTCGGTCGATATTTGCATGGCTTCGTGTTATGTTGTCTGGCTGCTAGTTTGTCTGGTGAAGGTTAGCTGCTTACATGCACTGACAGGAGCAGCTTGCTAACGCTAGCAATGCTAACCAGGCAAGTGTGAATGGAAAAGGGTGTATCAGATTTGCTCGGGCGGTAATATTAAATGACCCGTGTGCACAGGCTACTATCACCCCTGGTGGCTTGCTAAAGCTAATAGGGTATTTGACTGAATAATAGGAATCTTTGCGTGTATTTGCAGCTGTCAACCCAGTGTGTGGAGACACAGCTGTACCCACTGATACTTTGGTGTTACCTCCAGCTCGGGGATAAGGTGGCAGAACCTGTAACGTTAGCCATTTCTGTGCTAATGTCTATCTGCATTTATTTAGCCTACAGCAACGTTCCCCTGTCTGTCTAGTTTTGCAGAAGTAGAGAAGGCAGAGCTGTTTTCTTAAGACTGGTAGACAGCTTCCTCCTCCATTCAGTGCCTTAAGCATTCATGTTTAGTTTGGACATAAATCCTATCTGTATACTCTTGGATTGTGGCATGTCATCATATTTGTTTTAATAATGTAACCAAATGCATGAAGACATTGAGTGGTCATTCAATGCACAATGCATAAGGCAGTTGCCTACTCAATGACATCTTTCATCTATTGCACAGACACCAGAGTGTGTGTGGATCTTTATGTAAAGGATGTAGGTTAACCCTTATTTTGTCAATGGGGGTGACCTCAGTTTAAATGATCAGCACTAAGGTTTAAGGACAAGCCAAATAAACCTAAGCTTGTTGGTTTGGCATCTTACACAACATCATTTTAAGTGACTGTAACCTGAATGCTGCCATGCCTCCCTGTATGAACATATAATGGTTTGAGTGTACTCTGCTATTGGGTTCAAGGCCAAGGTATTCACTTTATTGTCAGGGAAGCCTTTGGACATTTTAGTTTGTCGTTAAGTCTGATTCAAGTTTGACTCAGACAAAAATAGATCCTGTGTCAAAGGTAAATTGGCAACATTTAGGTAAACATACACTTTTAGCAGGACAGCTAATCTCTCTACAGACTCACCCTAAAGGCTTCCAGTTTCACATGCAGTAACGTGTTTAATGCACCTCCATGTGATCTGAGGGTGTTATGACATTATGTTATTTTCAGTATATAGCTAGTGATCTTTGGACAAGCATCTCCATGTGACCTGAGTTGAAAAACAGTGACATGATTTAATGATTGTACAGCTGTTCTCTGTATACTGTCCTTTAGCGTGTGATCTTTGGACATGAACGTTCATATTTCTTTTAGGCGTTGCAGGAAAAGATCAGATTATTGTATGAGAGTCCATTAAAAACGCAGTGACAGTAAAGATGTGTAACATTTCCCTCTCCACCATAATTCACAATTGAATTTGCTTTAATATCATACTTTTCCTCGCCAATTAAATCTGCCCACGATATATTTGAGCATTACCGCACATCTGGAGTTTTTCTAGATATTCTTGTCCTGCATTCCGATCCAGCTACGAATTTACTTAATTAGTTTTTCGCTTCAGATGAAATGCATGATGAACATGCTCTTTTCCATTGAAAGATCTTAACCAGAGCATAAATCTGATTTAGCGAAATTAGTACAGTTTTTCTGTGGCCTTTTTCCCTTGTAATTGCATCTTGTAGCAAATCACCTCTTACCGAAACGAATATTCATTAGCGTCTCTACTTAGTCTAAGTCTATGTATTCTCCTCAACTAGTTGACATCATAGACTCAGATGTGGCTAGATATGTGGGCTCTGTAGGCTTGAGGGAATTCACCAAAGACTGGCTTTCTTAGGTATTTAACAAGTTTAGTCTTCTTACTTCTCATTGTGCTTTGGCGCCTCTGGCAGAATCGCATTTATTTATTCATAAAACATGTTGTACGCTGATGCACATTCATCCAATTTTCCTTTCTTTGTCTCTTCCAGTAACCATCATGGGCAGTTAATAAAAAACAGGCCAGTTATCTGCTGTTTGGAGGACAGAAGGTTAGCAACACTCGGAGCGTCCCTCCTCTCATCACACTCAGGCCGTCCAGCAAGTTTCCAGCACCATGGCTGAGGAAGAATATGGCAGCTTTGTGGACTGGAACCAGATGGGAGATCTGTCCAAAAGCAGCGGGCCCACCAAGGTGGACTGTAAAGACCTGAAGGAGTTCAAACAGATGGCTCGGCAGGGTTACTGGGCCAAAAACCAAAAACTACGGGCACAAGTCTACGAGCAGCTCATCAAAACCATCCCCTGCCGTACAGTTACCCCAGATGCAGCAGTATATCGAGACATTATGGGAAATGCAGGCACCAAGAAGCCCTCCTCCAACTTCCCACTTCCAGAGTTTGTGGATGGAAATCCTCTGCCACGCCACTGCCTGAAAGCGGAGGCAGTATCCTCAGGACATCAGATAATAAACTGCGTGGCTGGACAGTTTCCAGATATCTCCCACTGCCCGTCTCTACCTGCTATTACTTCCTTGCTCCTGCACTTCAGCAAAGATGAAGCCCAGTGTTTTGAGCACGTCAGCCGCATATTAGCCTGCAATGAGCCCGGCAAACGACTGCTGGATCAGACTTTCCTGGCCTTTGAGTCCAGCTGCATGACTTTTGGCGACCTGGCCATCAAGTACTGCCCTGCCGGCCACAAGCTGATCGTAGCCACAGCCCAGGACGCACTGGAGGTTTACTCAGACTGGCAGCGCTGGGTACTGTTTGACCTGCCTTTCAGCCACATGGTCAGGGTCCTGGACGTCTACCTAGTGGAGGGCTACAAGGTTCTCTTCCGTGTGGCTATAGCCCTGCTCAAGTTCTACCGCAAACATAAAGCAGGGGCCGTGGGAGGCGAGGGCAGCCAGCCGCAGGATTCAGGAAAAGTTAGGGCTGACATTCAAGCTTTCATCAAGGGCATTGCCTCCACCGTCACCCCCGAAAAGTTGCTAGAGAAGGCCTTCTCCATCCGCCTGTTCAGCCGTAAGGAGATCACCCTGCTGCAGCTCACAAATGAGAAGTCCCTGCAGCAGAAAGGAGTGACTGTCAAACAGAAGCGGTATAGTGAATAATAGAGTTGTTTGTGTAGTAAAATGTGATCATTCTGTTCTTTTATCCAGGATCTAGGCTTCTTTTGGTGGCCTTATTTTAGCAAACCTAGTGCATGTCTAGCATCATTAAGGAAGTGGGATCTATCACAAGGATATTACATTTTTGTTTTCAAATTGTCTAAAAACTGGCAAGAATTTCCTGTTACTTTTATGGTTTCTTCTCTGGCATGCTCTGGTTTTAGGTTGCTCTTCCACCCTTGTCTCAATTGATTATCTTGTTTCCATTTTGTTTGGTTTCTGCCATTTCTTCCCTTCGCATCCGCCATCTTCTATCTCATCTGCACTTCACTCCTGTGTTTTTCTTCATTGGCTTTTCCACAGTCCTAGGTGGGTTCTGTTCTCTATCCTCCTCTCAAAATCCATCTCTAATTCTTTCAAATTAAGCTCATTCACTCTTTAAATGGATGTGATTTTACACTGGCAATTAAGTGTATCACACACTATGATGTCAGCTGATTGGCCAATATCCCAAAACTTTCAAATGATTCTGTTTGTACCTTTAATACATTCACGTCATAATCTGCTTTGACTTTCTTCTCTTTTGAAGGTTAATATATCAAAACTGGGCAAATTGTTACTTTTTCTATGTGTCTGTATTTCTGGGCATCTCCAGGCGGAACGTGCAGCTGGCTCTGAACCCCGACACCTTCTCCTCAGAGATTGTCAGCGCCAAGGAGATGCGCGACATCTGGTCGTGGATCCCTGAGCGCTTTGCCCTGTGCCAACCACAACTCCTTTTCACCACCTCCAACCATGGGTGCAGTCTGAACAGGTACACCTTCTCTCCTAAACACATTATCAAGCTTTTGCCTGCTGCCATAAATTGAAATGTTGAACCCGTTTGGCATTTAGTCTTTGAAATGATGGCCAAAAGTCTAAAAGGAAGAATAATTGTGAAGACAGAAACCAAGCTGTAAACCAAAGTCATATGAAGCAAAGCAAGAGATAAAAAAAAGGAGATTTCTGAACAGAACACGATGTCTCTGCAGTAACCAGCTGGCGTGCTATTGTGGAGCACACGTCATCGGTCTTTAATAAAGTAATTATAAGCCATTAGCTGAGAGGTTCGGTATTTACTTCAACAGCGACTTGCTTATCTGTGCATTCACATATGCTAAAGTAAACATAGCAACCGAAAGGTGAATCCTTAACTCAACTTGCACATTTTCCTCCAGGTTCTACCAGCATTGTGAAGGCTACGAACCCACTCTGCTCCTCATCCGGACCACAGATGGCGATGTAAGCAACAGACACACACACACACACACACACACACACACACACACACACACACACACACACACACACACACACACACACACACACACACACACACACACACACACACACACACACACACACACAGGTAATGATGAAAATGTGTACATTTATAGACATCCTGATAACAAATCCACCCGGCAAAACGACTCTGTACTTACCTATACAACCATTTTTTTGACTTCCTAAAAAGGTCCACAGGAGCTTTGTGCACTTAAAAATAGACTTCAGGTTGTATTCTTGTTCTTTGAATTGGTGTCAGAGGTCATGACACACACACGTGTCTTATGTTTGGATTACAGTGCTACAGACACATCCCAGCGATACGATTTCAATATTCCACTAGTAGCAATGTTGAGGTATTTTAAAGAATGAAGCCATTGAAGATCAAGAACTAAATCCCAATGTTTCATTCAAATTCTGTTTTTGCCTCAGGTATGTGGAGCCTTCCTGTCCACAGACTGGGAGGAGCGGAAGAGAGGAGGCAACAAATTGAGCTTCTTTGGGACAGGGGAGTGCTTTGTCTTCAGGGTGAGTTTATTTCTAGTATCTTGACTTATTGGTTCTCTTTTCGAAGATAAATCTTGTCTTTTTTGTGTATTTGAAGAAGCTTTTCTAGGGATCAATTAAGGGGAGGTTTTTCCTTTTGAGCAGTAACACCCTATAGCCACCAGAGGGAACCATCCACTGTGTTTTCACTCTGATTTCATCGTCACTGCCCTCATTTGGCACATCAGACTCCTATTTGGAAAAGCCTGTTTAGTAGGTCCCAATTCATTACACTGGCATTGTCATGTCTGCTGAAACAATCACACGTGACCCCATCCTGCTTTGAGTTATAATAACACCTGGCTAGAAATAGCAGAACAGACCGATTCTCTAATGCCTGCTGTATGAATTATTTACTGGTTATCTGTGTTGATGCACAGCCGTGGACAGTCTAGGCTCGTCCTGCACACTTATACTTCAGATCGGACACTCCTGTAACCGGATACAGTAGTAACTGGTCTGGCCCTCACCTGACACCAGGAGGAAGAAGGGTCAATTAACGAGGGCCGATGTCTATCAATTGTTTTTCAATTTAATTGAACGCTCCACTCAAACATTGAGATTGTAAAAGATGTGCAAGGAGACAAGTACACGGTTGAAGTTTGCTGCACACATACATATTTGACAGTTGTTTCACATGAAGAAAAACCAACTACAGCTGGAATTGCTAATCCTTGTGGATAGTCTTGAAATGAGAGGTTTTAGTTTGTTTAAGCTCATTCCTATGGTGAGGTGCATATCATTTGAAACCAGTTCTCCCAAGATCAGTTTAAACATGCAGTACAGCTAAGGTTACATTATCCTCTGACTTGATAGTGTAATTATTTATAGACCAGAGAGCAAAGTTAACAAAGCAGCTATTGTAGAAAACCATACAATGCAACTCCTTTATGTTGGTTAAACGTGTGCCGGGAAGGAAGGAAGTATCCCTTATGTTAAGCATTATGTAATGCAAATACATTCAATATTAGATTAATGAAATGTGTGCTTCTCAGATGAGTTATCAATAATAAATGGCTGTCTCTCTTGACAGATGAAGCCAGAGATGGAGCGCTTCGAGTGGGTGGTGATCCGCCACCCTGAGTTAGCGTCCTCCAGCAACGCTCAAAGCCAAGAAGAGCCGGCCTCCTCTGAGGGTCAGAACTCAGACAACAACGGCTTACAGCAGCCAGAGAAGCCTGCTGGAGACCTGTCGCCCTTCCTCTCCGCCCGCCACTTCAACCTGAACTCCAAGAACACTTCCATGTTCATGGCCGGGAACTTTGACTCCATCATAGTGGGTGAGTGGACAATACTGCGCGGTATTGTTGTGTATTTAGCATTTCTGGTCCCCGTTTTAGCGATGCAATTCAAAATCAATATATTTTATTACCTCTACAATGTATACATTTTAATAAGCATGTTATATATTGTAGTACAATATGTACATATTCACTTTAATTTCCTTTGTTTAAAAAACATTATTTATATAATTCTATTTTAAATTTTATTGGACATTTTACATCTTTTTTTATTTTAATATAAATCTTTATTTTATCTTTTTATTGAACTTTCTTACTTAAACTTGTTGTTTTTTTATCATTGAATGGAGCAATTGACTCAAAACCCAATTTCAAGTTTTCTGATTCTGATTTTTCTGGACAAATGAATATATTTTTCTACCGAATTTCATTTTTTATTTCATTTTTTTCCCTTTCTTAAAACATGTGAAAATGTGGTATTTTAATGTCAACCATTCATCATAATGAACATTGCATTTTGACGAGAATTTACTGCAAAAGAAAGGGAAAAGAAGAGCCTTTATTCGTGTTACATAGACACGTTGTACTTAATAACTTCTAGCTAATTAAACTGTGTGCTCTTGTGTCTTATCAGGGGGAGGCGACGGTAACGCTCTGTACATCGACTCTGAGCTCAACCACGGCCGCGCCGGCCGCTGCGCCACCTTCGATAACCCGCCGCTGTGTGCCGAGAGCTTCCAGGTTTCACTGCTCGAAACGTGGGGCTTCCAGGATGGCATGGCCTCATAGGGCTGTACACAACACAACACACACACACACACACACACACACACACACACACACACACACACGTAGAATAGATCAGTACAGGCATTCACTCATTCATGTTGACATATTTTCACATTTAAACATAAGAAAACCGAACATTTAGATACAATGTCCAGCAAAGTGTTCGAGGTGGGAAACACAGGTATGCAAACAGATCTACATCCGTCCTGCAAATGCATATATGATTAACTATTTTTTATTTATTAATGCAGTATATCCAGATTTATGAACAACATTTGATAATTGTATTTGTTTTCTGTTTATTTTTGTATTTGCAGATTTGTTTTACGGTCTACTCATGATGTTAAAGTGTGGTAATATTTACAAAGTCAGGATCAACTCTAGATAAGGAGGTTAGTTTATATGTTGGCTGTGGTTTGTTCATGTTCACACTCAGCTAAACATTTAATTTTCTTAATGTAACGTCAGTATTTTATGACCTGTGGTTCATTTCAAGCTGCCAAATTGTCTGTTAAGCAATCTGAAGTCCTTAAAGTTTACCAGGCCATTAGATATTAGGAAAAAGGTGTGAAGTCATGAGTGAGTGGGTCAGATGTGTTTGTAAATGTTGAAAACAATGATTTAATCATGGTGTTAGTGGAGTGAGGTCAGCTCAGTTTTAATTAAGTCCTGACGCATTTCCCCCACTTTTATGTTCTGTAAATATTTGGGAGATCTGCTAATGTGGTAACTGTTTGTGAATCAATGGTGAATTTAAGTGTTTCCATTTTGTACCATATGTCAAAGCTTTCGTTTGAGTGAGAGGCAGTTTCTCCTTTGTGTCGTATATGAATATTTGTGTGAATAACAGAAGAGTCTTAAGGCATTTTTGGTTTACAAGTAAAGGAGATAATGCAGTTTGCTAGTCAATCACTTAGTCTTACCCTGCTTCTTCCGTCCTTTCCCTGGTGAAGATAGTAACTAAAGAAGTCCAAATGTGTGCCCTGTTGGCAAAGTGTTGTTGGGATGAATATAAATGCTGTTTTTATGTGTATGTTCAAATATGTGCTCCAGTGAAATATCAACTGAGTGAATACAAATGTACCAAGTGAAAATACAGCACCATGCTTTCAGTACAGCAACGACTTGTTGTTCTGCTGCTTTGTCTTTTCTTCAAACTCTATCACATCTCTGTCTCTGCAAAGAGAGGGGGACATTTCTTCAGACTGTCGCAGAAGTGTGTCAGATGCCTTAAGGTCAGCTGACCATAAATCTACCCCCCCACACACCACACACACACACCCACTCACACACACACTAATCCTGTTTTACTCTTAGTAGATACAGCTAGTATACCTATTTGCACAAATGACTGTTAAATAATGACACAAATAGAAGTCAAAAATACATGTCGTACATTAGTTATGGTTTATTTATGTTATATCTACATTTTTAATAACAAAGACGAATGCAAACTGTATTTTACTGATTTTAAAATATATATTTTCTTTTTTTAAGGGAACGTATGGCTGCAACATTAATGTGTAAACTCTATATTAGTTTGACAAGGTGATGAGAAATGACATTGTTGCAAAGGACACTGTGGTCTGGTTCTAAAAACACTAACTGTATGACTCCTAAATCACTCATACACACTTTTGTATGTCTGCTTTGGTGGAAGCTGATGGTGAACTGCATGACTGGAAAACTTTTAACAGAGATGAGTCAAATATACCTCGTATATCTTTAAAAGCCTTCCCCTTGTATACTCGGCTATATTGGGAAATTCAGTTGAGAGAAGTCCTTGTTAGATTTGAATCCAAAAAGAAATGCCTTAAACCCAATGTATTTGCCATAAACAATACAAATTTGGCAACTGATATCCTTACTCACCTATTATTTAACATTTCAGTATGGGAGCATCCCCTTTCAATATAGTACATTAAAGCTCTATTAAAATAAATGCTCAATTTATTTGCAGTGGGTGTGGCACAGCCTAATGCATCTGCAGAACTGTAGTATGTTAGTGCTGGAGTAATTCCCTCTTTACAGTAAGTGGCATTGACTCCGTCTTGCCAGAGCTTCTCATTCAGGATTCACACTCAGCTTATCGCACATGCACTTCTATTTTTAGCAGCTCCGTTGGGTGTTGGTCTGGCGCATCTCCTGAAAAACATGCTTTCCAGCCTCAAGGAGTAAGATGCTTAAGTATTTAACCGTACATTGAGATGGGTCTCTCCTCGACTGGCCCCCGCTCCTCAGATGACAAGGGGCTGTGGACAGGGGGGATTAAAAAGGCAGCCTTACGCGGTCCCGGCTAAATATTGTTTTGATTCACTGACAGAATATTGTAATGTAATATTGAAAGCGAGGGAGGTCTTTCATTATGCCACGTGTTAATGATTACATGTCACAAAGCTGCATTATAGACCTCTCGTTTGAATCATTACACTTTTATTTTATGGGTTATGTCATTGAGGAATGCAGATATTTGTCATTATTGCAGTATTACAGCTTTTTCAGTTGTGCAGCATGAGCGTTTTTTAAATAATTTGGATAGGACTGAGTTCTTTATGGGGTGAAAATGAGAGACGGTTATTTTTTTGGTCACATGCTGAAACCAGACCAATACAGGAAAAAGGCCAGACGTGAGAATAGCTTAGCTCAGATACTTTTTAAAAATTGCTTCAAATGCTTAATCGTGCATCTTCAATGATATCTTGACTGAATCATGTCCTTGTGAGAATTTCTCACAGTTCCCTGTTTCCCTTCCTCAAAACAGCCTCTCAAAGACCATCCATCAGAATATGCTGTGTTCTTATCACTCTCTTTTACAACCTATTGATCAGTGCTCCAAGGACAAGAGCCTTCACCTAATCTTTGCCAAAACCAACAGGAAACAACAGTGTGTAAATACATGGGTTATCATATTGCTGCATGTTGTCAAATGAGAGGGTTGTAAATGTCTGCTGAGCATGTTTCTCTCAGACAACAGCATCATAATCCTAACAAAACAGAGATGCTTACATCCCCTACCATCTGAAAGAGTCTGTCCTGGATCAATGATAGCTCAGTCAGTCGAGAAAACACACAGTAGAAATCATCTCAGTCATTGTGACCTTTTTGTCATTCATGCATCGCTGCACATCATCTGTGCATCAAAATTATATTTGCTCGTTGCATAACGCAACCTTGCATATGGCAGCCGGAGCAAGACGCCGGCCAAGTCAAGTGCTTGATAGAAAAGAAGCCTGTGTAGAAATTGCATCACGAGTGAAGGAGCTTTACAGTGATGAAGGGGGAGGGGTCCTTCTCTGGTGCTGACTAGACAAGGCAATGCAGAGGGAGCAGAATGGAGGGATGGATGGATGGAGGAAGAGAAGGAGGGGGATGCATGGGGACTGCACAAGCTCTCCGTGACTCACACACCCATTTCATATCTCCCATGATGTCTCCCCCTCCTCTTTCTGGATCCCTGAGCCTGCTCTTGCTGGGAGCTACACAGTGAAATGGGAATTCTTGTGTCCCTCCCCCCTCCACAAACCATACACACTCAGCCTCAAATTCTCTCACTTTTACACTGCTGCATATCACAGCTGACTGTAAACCACCCTCAGCTGCATGGTAGAGTCCTGGTGCAAAATGCAGATGTATGTTTTTACATATGCAATATTAGGAACCTTAGTTCTTGGAGAGCTCACTGTGATCAATTGTGGCTCTTGGAGCATGTCATTTATTTAACAAGCAAACTGATTTCCAATACACAAAAGACATGTGAATAAAAATGATGTATTTTATTGATTTCCCCCTGATATATATGATAAATCATCATCATCATTTGTTCATTAACCTAACAGTCTCTCCACACCCTCTTGACTTTCCCCATCATTTCATCCTGCTGCTACTGAAGGGTGAATGCGTAGATATCAAAGGGGAAACCTGCAGCGGAGCACACCAAAGTGATGCCCGATAGGGGTGACCTTTATAACAAAAGAAAAGGAAACACAATTATAAAACGCTTTCTTTGCACAAAATAAACCAATTACATTTTTAAACCCATATTTCTTATTTCGTGAATGCGTTGTGTGACATAGTAAATCATGAACGAACTTTGTTTTGGTTTGCCCCCCCCCACACCCAGTCGATGATAGGTTTTATCCGTACGGCCAAGTCAGGTGATATTTTCCGCCTCGCCATTTTGTGCTGCTGCGCCGGGTATTTATCAGAAGAGTCGTGACTACCCCCTTTACTTACTGCTAGTTAGGCTCTCCTTGTACTGTAGTCTGTGTCTCATTTCAAGACTGTGGGCTTCGTTTGGTTCCGTACATTTTTGAGTCGACATTAATAATTGATTTTGTACATTTAGTTTATTTTTATATACTTAGTGAGAAAGAATGTCGTCCGAAAGTCCCGAATACGCTCCGTTCTTCGCAGTGATGGGAGCCTCTGCGGCTATGGTGTTCAGCGGTAATTATCATCACATCTTACATTTTACACTAAACCAGGTTGTTAATTACACAATATGCTAACCTTTTTTTCATTTTACCCAGCTCTGTGTTGTCTTCCGTGGTGCGTGTCTTGGAAGC
Organism: Eleginops maclovinus; assembly: GCF_036324505.1. Classification (NCBI taxonomy): domain Eukaryota; kingdom Metazoa; phylum Chordata; class Actinopteri; order Perciformes; family Eleginopidae; genus Eleginops; species Eleginops maclovinus. The sequence goes on along the minus strand of NC_086358.1, from coordinate 6,270,431 downwards.
GTTCTTGTTAAAGCCACCCGCTAGCCTTGCTAACGTCGCAATGCTATTCTTGGGCTGTCATTTATTTTAGCCTTAGAGAACAGCTAGCTGGGGACAGCAACTGACTTTGGTTTATTGTTAACCTGCCAATGTTTTGAAAGTTTTAGTTGGTTAATGCAATTATCGCTGCTAGCTTTTCTGCTTCAACGACAGACGGCTAGTTGGCAAGCTAGCTGATGACGAATACATGTTAGCTTTGATGTTAGCATACTTCGGTTTTGTACGTTAGATTATTGACCTGATTTTGACAGGACAACATGGTGAATGATACTAACTGATCAATAACTGTTCGTATTGCATTTATTCCTAATACATTTGACTGCACTTTCTAGCTTTCTGCATTTAGCAGGAGGTTTATAGGTGAGGTTAAATCCCACCTTTCTGCCACATGACACACTACTGCATGCAAGGCTTAAGGGTGTTAAAAGCAATAGGGATTTAGTTTTATACAATATGATTAAATACAGTAAGTTCTATTCGTTAACCAATGGTATGAAATACTCGGAGTTACGTCGATCTTGGTAAACGGTTTGCCATTCTGTCACAATTTGTCAATTCAGTCGTGTGCATCTAATTTAGTGCAAGTTATTTTTAATTTGAAAAAAATGCTTTTTTTACAACTCAAATTGAAACAGAAATCAGCTGGTTAACTTCCTTATTGCTTCAAGGAATGACACAAGGTCACATGATAATCACATGATGATACTTCTCTCTTGGAATTGCCATCTGACCATGTGAACACTTACTATAAAGTCAAACGTTACCAATTCGGCATTCAACACCAGAAAATATGCTTAATTTACCATTATAAAATGTTTTGAAATCAGTTTGAATAGGAACTGTTTAGTGGCACAGAAAGGGAACTTTGAATCTGTCTTGTTTTTAATTATTGATCATCATTGTTTTATAGATCCACTTCTGCTTTTTATTTGTTTCCCTTCTAATCTAACTCAAAAGCTACAGGCCAATGATAAGCTGTATCATAGCAAATGCCCTCACGTGACTAGGATGAATGGGAAATCAACAAGCTGCTAATTGATCGTGATGCAGAGGGCTTGACCTGCTGCAGCTCGAGGCTTTTTGGCAAATCTGTCATCTATGTTGGTAATAGTTTATAGGTTTTCATTAGGGAACATCACCAGAGAATGGCTTTTGTGTAAGGCCTTTTGTAATCTATTTAGAAATAGCTTTTTCCGCTGGAGTGATCCCTTAGATTCTGTTCCTACCTCTTTTTTTGTGTTATTACAGATTAATTCACCCACAAGCCTATTTAATAATCAGTGGAAGCAAGGTTTTAACACATTTTAAGCTTGAGATTAACAGTACTTCAGACATAAAAATAAAAAAAGAAGACCTAGTAGCGGATGTTTGTAGTGTTAATGTTGGTAGGGCATCACGATTGCATTTTTTCCAGCCCTAAAACGAAATGATAACCAGCTCCATGCCAAACCAACCCTGTCATAACTCAAGTTTAATGTGTAGTGAAAGGCAAGGGCAGCATGTCGTTTTTTGCCCCCTGAGGCTAGCTAGCAGTAGGACTAGCCGGCGGTAAAGGAGTGACAGCTGGGGAATTAGCTAGTAGTGAGGGGATCATTCTGGCACAAAGAAGGATGTAGTGGCGGTAGGCAGGACAGGGACACGTGATCAGTCAGACTTCCGCATTAAGGATCTTAGTGTCTTGTGGAGTCATGGACAGAAATATCATCCATCATAGCTTTTGTCTCTGTCGTGTTGGTCACCCTAGTGAGCACAAGCTGGAGGCTGCACTTAACAACATATCTGTCAGTTAAATATTAAAAAATAAAGACTAATTCAATTTAGTAAATTCTGTGGCTGAAAAGTCAGACTTTAAGGTTCTGGGTCAGGTAATAATTTCCTCTGGCGTTTTGGTGTAAGGTGATCTTTCAATTCAGTAGCCCTGAGATGGCGTCCTTGTCTTTAGGACTGCCTGTTTAGTGATGCTTCACTCAGAACAGGTGACAATCACAAGGTGCCATCAACCGTGACGACAGTACCACCACTCCCATTATAGCTTTACTGCAGTTACTCTGTTTCCTCTACCTGTTTCAGTACTATCTTAGCTTATAGTCCACATTTTCCACTTTCATCTGACAACGGTGTGTCTTACCTTGCAGTGTATACCTTTTTTCAATTTCCTGTGCAATTGTTTGATAGCCCAGTGATGTATAATTTGTCGCGGAGTAGGTTTTTGTTACTTTCAGTTGTTTGACCTTTTATTCTATATCCCTATCTCTCTTGAACACACACCTCTTCAATGGAGAGCTGTAAGTTTTTTAGAAGCATATAATGTTGACTCCCCTCAGCCTCTGATGCAATAGATCAGTCAGCAAGTCTCATCATTTCTGCTTTCCTCATATATTTTTACACATTGTGTGGTCCAGCAAGCAGGCCGTTTTCTTAGAGAGTCTTTACCATTATGACCTTCCTGATTTTGCAGAGCAGAGCGCTCTGCTGTCTTTTTGCGTGGGCCCATCGCATGCAAGATCATCCCTAGCTGTGAGGCACCTCCTGCTCTGACATCACAAGACGTCACAAGGCATCCCATACATGAAATATTCTGCAGGGAGGGAAAAAAGAAAATGTGGGAAAAAGCTCTCTACCTAAGCTGAAAGGATTAGGATTAAAACCCAGAGGTTGTGCCTCCACATCACTGCAGAAGCCGCTCCCGCCACACAGCAAACCTTTAATCATCAGGACAGAATGGCAGTGTTTGACGCTTCCGGTGTTTCTCTACCAACCCTCACCTGTCACACCTCAGTGACGCCAAGCTCACAGAGAAAGAGCGGAGGATAACGTTACAGACGGTAACATGTTACGCTGGTGGTAGAATAGTTAAGAGAGTCAGCTGTTCAGAGGATGGCTTGGGTGTTTTAGAACATGGTTTTTAGGTATTGTATCATCTTCTCTCTTGGTCAGCTTTTTATCTTTGAAATGTGGAGCTTGTGTCCTTTGTTTGATGTGCTGTATAATTTGTGATGGAGTTAGAAAACCTCGTCCACCAGCAAAGACATTCCCCAGAAATCAGAATGTTTTTTGTGTTTTTTCCGTGCTTGCAACAACAGTGTCCAGTTATAACCGGACAAATCTCTACAGACGGACAGGAGTGATTTCACCTTGCATCGACGGCATCGTCTGTTGATCTGTCGTGGCAGTGGCTGGCTGCCATGTGCTCATTTGAAGATTGTCCCGCGTCATCTTCCCGTCTGCCTTTTTTTTTGTTGCCAGAAAACCTCACAGCTAGTCTTTGAGTTGACCAGAACTGTCTGCAGGGTTGCTCAACACCGACTCAAGAAAATGAGTAAACAAGGAGCCGGGCACCTCAGGCTGTATGCACAGGGCTGTCCAAGATTATATCTCCAGAGCCTTTTCATATTTAATAATCATCAGTGTGTTGGCGATGGAAAGGGGAAACGATTCTTTTGCCAGGTCCTCGTTACACACCAACATTATAACACGGTTAGCACAATAATATAAAGGTGCGTTTCTGCTGACTTTATGGTATGGCGTCTCAGCATAGTTGATGTTTTACCAAGTTGCATAATATTTACTGACAGCCATTTTGAGAACTGTTTTCTAATTGCATTCAGGCAACAACTAGCTTTTACAGGTTTTGTCGAATCAAGAGAACAAAACGGCACCAATAAAGATACATATTTTGCAATAATTACATGTTCAACACAGCTGGAAATGGGAACACCTGCCACAGCATGTATGCAAATATATTGGATACTAGATTCTGGTCAGTGCTGTTTGTCTTGCTTCTGCTGTGTATGATAAAGTACACACGCTCTCACACAAACACACACTCCTGACGTGGTAAATCTCGTCCAACCAGACTGTCTCTGATCCATGACACTGCCCTGCTCCGACAGGCTTTGTTAGAAACACATTCTCATTTATTGTCGGTCCGTTCCTGGCCTTCTGGTGTTTGCTTTCTATGGTTTGTTTAGTTTTCGAGGAGCTTTTCTAATCCTTATTGAGGCTCTAAGGTTAGGAAGTGATGCATGCTGATCAGATTGAAGGCAAATCTGTGATGTATGTAAAATGTGATTGACTCACTTTTCTCACCTGGAAGCTATTTCATTTTGATGTGCAGAATTATACCCAGGTTTTGGTGCTTGCGTTTCTATATTGGGTTCTAACTAATTTGATTTGAAAGATTATTGATTTCCTCCGTACCTCTCCTTCTGCAAGTCCGACCCAGTTGTGTGTGACGTAAATGCTTCCTCCTCAGTCAGTCTGACGTAGATGATTTGCTGATGAAGCTACCCCAACCCCCCCCCCCCCCCCTCTCCCCGACACAATACAGTGATGTTTGCCAGAGTGTGGACTGGAGACGCCACACAGCAGATGTCCGTGTGTGTCCTGCTGGTTTCCTCTCCTGTACTGATGCCGTCTCTCTCGGGATGTGGCATCCTGCTGCTCTTATAATGTCAGCAGGTCCCCGAGCTTAAGCCGAATGAGGCCCTTTCATTCAGAGAGTGATTTACAACCCTGCAGCAGCCTGTCAGGGTCCATTCTGAAATTACAAGAGCTGAAGCACGAGGAGATGAGATAAAAAGCAGATTTTTGGTTGCATATGTCTGCGACAGGGTTTGGTTATTTCCCCGTTTATAAACTCCCCACATGGAGCCATATTGGATTTTCAAGGGGAACAGAAACCAGCAGTTGTCATTCTGCTTATTTCTGATTTACTTCTGCTTTAATATTCAGCTGTTTCCTCTGGTTTCTGTCATTCCATCGTAGTGTTTGCCATCTTGTTTGTTTAGCTAAAATAATTTTCGCCCTCTCTTCCCCATCCAGCCCTGGGAGCAGCCTATGGCACAGCCAAGAGCGGTACAGGGATCGCCGCCATGTCCGTGATGAGGCCGGAGCTCATCATGAAGTCCATCATCCCAGTCGTCATGGCTGGTATCATAGCCATCTACGGCCTGGTAGTAGCAGTGCTGATTGCCAACAACATCTCAGAGAAGGTCACCCTCTACAAGTGAGTGCAGCCGGCCAATCACACTTTGTGTTGTATACATTTCCTTTTCATTTGGGAGATGTCTCATAAGAGGACATATGTTTTATTCTGAGACAATATATAGTAGGAAGGTCCCATTATGTTTATTCTAAAGCAGTACTGATGTGACTCTGCTTCTAGTCAGGCTTTTCATGATGAAAACATTCAAATACAACACTCCTTCTCACAAGTTAATCTGTGTAGCCCTGTTGTAGCTCCACTACACTCAATAATAGTCTTTTAGATGAATTCCAGCCAAACTGTTGCACCAATAAAATATTCTTACTCTTACAATGAACTCAGCCAGGGAAGTAAACGAGTCTGACGGTAATTTCAATATTGTGACATTACTGTGCATGCTTAGGAAACATTTCCTGTCTCCCAATGCAACGCGCCTTGCAATGCTTCACACTGCAAAAAAAAAGGTGTCACCGTGGGGTTATTTAATGTAGAAATATTGTTGTATTGATATGTTTTCATTGAAATCCATAAACGTGCTATATCGTGACTTGAATGACCTCTATCTTAATATGGATTTTGGTCATATTGCCCAGCCCTAGCACAGAGGCAGGATTTTATAAAAGACAATCACTCAAGCTTAATTCTTTAAATGTCACTGGTATTTAATTTATAAATATATTAGCAAATCTACAATGAGTTGTCCCTGCATTCATTTAAATGTTCCTGTCTTGGAGAAAAATTAGCTTTTTTTTAATCTATTAAAAAGGTGGGAGCATTTAAAAGCAAGAGCATGGTGGATCAGGTTAAATTAGATGATGTAAGCACCAGACTGGTTAGTTTAAAACAAACCTTAAACACCTTATCAGTGTTTTCTCTCCTGCCTTTTGCTCCAAGAATGCATATCAGGCACACAAACGTCCCTCATGCTGACCGACACTTTTCTGTGTGTGTGTGTGTTCAGGAGTTTCCTCCATCTGGGCGCGGGGCTGAGCGTGGGCCTCAGCGGGCTGGCAGCAGGCTTCGCAATCGGCATCGTGGGCGACGCAGGCGTGAGGGGAACAGCTCAGCAGCCGAGGCTCTTCGTGGGCATGATCCTCATCTTGATTTTCGCAGAGGTCTTGGGTCTCTACGGTCTCATCGTCGCCCTGATCCTCTCCACGAAATAAACACCCAAAACATCTCCACTACAAAGATCTGTCCTTTATGTTGCTGCCGGAGAATAAGTGTAAAACGGGAAAAAATTGTAAAAATGTCTGCCGCTCGAGATGAAAGAAGTGAAGGCGGGGGAAAAAACTAATTAAAATGGCTCCATAAATATGGTCTTATCTCAACAATGTGTACAGTTGTCCCAATTTGATAGTCAACTTGTAAATGCGCAATGTAGTGATTCGTCTGTCGTGTGTTTGAGTGTGTGTGTGTGTGTGTTTTCAAAATTGTATGATGAAGATTCCTTTTTTCCCTCCACTTATTTCAGGCCTTGAGGCAAGCCGAGGCAGCTTGTTCTCCGGTCTTAGAGAGCTGACCACAGGGCCGCACAGCTTCTCCTCCTCCTCCTCCCGCAAACACCTGGGAGTTGACACAATTTCTGCATTAATCCTGAGGATCTATTTGTAAAGAGAAATGTATATGGACTTTACGATTTTGTTTTTTTCAACTGATTTTATTTATAAGAAATTGTTCATTTAACTGTTTAATGCAGCAAAAGTCTTTAATTCCCCAGGATATATTATACATATATACAGACATATATAAATATCTACATAGATAGATTTAATGCACTGTGGGTTGTGATAAGTGGTTGGAATTCCTTCTGGATGTAACTCTTGGTTTAATAATTAAGATTGCCTTTAGTATGTTGCTGGTGAAGTTGGAGTTTTGTGTGTAGCTGTATTCTAATCATTACGCAAACATTCTCAAACTTCAGTGTTTTTCCTGTAGTACTGCTGTTTGCATTAAAGGTGTGTGTGCCCCGTGTTGGGTCTCACAAGTGTAATTTCCAAATTTCATCTCCCATCTTACTCACCCCCTCCCTCCTGCCTCCTCCTCATCTGTGGCTGTAACTCCATCTCTTCCACATTCCAGCCATTACGATCCTGCATGGGTTTCAGTGTTTTGTTGCTGTTGGATAAGAAGCGGAAGAGCAGGCTAGTTTCAGAAGATTTAATCCAGATCAAAATAAACTACTCCCTCTTTAAAGAAAAAGAAATGACACAAAGAGACTTGGTGATGTTTGTAGCATCCGGCAGGAATCCAGTGAGATTAGCGTTCAAAGTTTGGCCTAGTTTCACGCAAGGACCGGTCCAATTTGATCTGGGGTTTGTTTTCTGAAAGTGGAACTGCTGCTGACGCATTTACTGAAGAGCCAATCTACAATCCTGTATTGAAGTTATCCTGATGTGTCGACATGTGTGTCACAATCGAATTAAAGAAGATTCCAACTTAGATGTGACTCGCTTCAAACGCATAATGCAGAGTTTTCAGTGCTGTATATTTTACAATAACACCTAAACAGGAAGCATGTCTTGCCATGCATTTTTAGATGCACAATTATTACATGTCTTCCTGTCACACTGCAAATGTGGTTAACACAACAGATGTAACTTAGCCCTGACACTTCACACTAAGCCTGCTATCAGATACTGACTTTAAATAGGTGTAAAAAGTTTAAGGAAAGAGTGAAGCAGATCATTAGTAAATAGTTTAATATTGTTAAACTGTACAGCACAAAAATGCAACATGGAAATCATCCGCACCACCACTAACATGTATTATAATGTACATTTTACAGAGCCTCTGTTCAAACGTAAACAATTTGGAGCAAAAGTAATCTTGGTTCAAGATGTTTGGAGGCTGCTGAGCAGAGTCTGAGAGATGCTGCTGATGGCACTGAAGGTGGCGCTGTCGGGAAATGACTTCAGGAAGTCTTTGCCCTCCTCTATGCTGGTGCTGAGCAGAGGATCCAAGGGCACAGAACCTGAAATGTAAAATGTACTTATTTTTGACCTTATTATGAATTAATAGCCCCAATTTGGTTGAACAAAGACCTTATACCTGAAAGTACCATTCCCCAGTGATCCACTAATTAATGATAAATAGAGTCAACTGGATGTTAAAGGATATTCACTCATCAAATACTTCCCTGTGTAAAGCAGCACAGACACAGCTGGCTTGCCACAGGGCGAGCTGAATTAGCTGCATCATTACTCAAGAGATTGATCTGCATACAAGGCCGATAATCCCTCAGGGCCACCTTTAAATGATCTATTAATTTGATCCAGACTTATTGATGAGCATGCATCAAGCCCTCGCTGAGGTATTTTTAAATGTGCTGGTAAATCTGAAATCGCGATCGACCATTTTAGCAGCATGACAGGGATGTAAAATGCCTTCGAATTCATGAATGGGGCATGAGTGATGTCACAGTACGGTGTGACACCCTGTGGCTGGAAGCTGACATTACATGTCATTCAACCCCACTGGACTCACCGAGGAATATTGACCCGGTCAGCTTGGCTAACTCTTCACCTCCGCCTTTTGAGAAAATGTTGCTGCACTCCTGAAAAGAGAGAATAAAAACATAGTAATGCAACTATTTTTGTGGAGATTGAGTACATAAAACAAAAGATGAAACAGCAATTTATTCTAGATGTTTTTTCTGTCCTATATTGTCTGACTTTGATGCACATTACTGTTACTACAACTTTAATACGAATTATTGATATTTCATTACGGAATTGTATGAAGGTTTTACTTACTGAGCAGTGTGGACAAACAAATCCGCTCATGTTCTCGATGATGCCCAGGATCCGTACACCCGTCTTCTTACAGAAGGTGATCTCTCTCCTCACATCTCCTGTAGAAACTGCCTGTAGCCAGCACATAACAGGAAGAATAATCATCACTGGACCAAAGGGCCAGTCCAGCTACTCTTTAAATGAACTTTTAAACAAAGATGTAAAACCATATCATTGTATATCGTTGCAAAGTGAAATTTGTCAGTGTTCGAACTCCTATTTTTTACAGAAAGATCTCTGGAGCCGAGAGGATACCTGAGGAGTGGTGACCAAAACAGCTCCATCCAATCTGTGTTTTTTAAGGTTGTCCAACACCGCCAAATGCTCGTCAGACGTGCCTGGCGGGGTATCGATCAGCAGCACATCCAGCTCTCCCCACGCTACATCCGACACAAACTGGCCAATCAAAGCTGTGAGATGGGACATTCAGAGAAGGAGAGGAAATTGGCAGAAGAAGGTGTTAGAACCGTGTTCAAACCATGCCACACACGTTTGTTCTTGAGACACAGTGCAACTCGAGAATATTTTACCGGTTTTCTTTGGCCCCCTCCATACCACTGCTTCATCTGGGTCCTCCAGCAGAAAGCCGATGGACATGAGGGCGAGGCTCTTTTCTGCATCAGTGTAGACCGGCACCCATCCTGAGTCACACTGGTGCACGTCAGTCCGTCCCACATTCAACATGCGGGGGATACTGGGGCCACAGAGGTCAATATCCAGGATGCCAACCTGATGAACACAGAGTAATGTTAGTAAGTCAATTTACTTATGCTGCTATTTTTCTGAACAAAAATACAGAGTTTTTAATATGATATCTAAAGTAATGTGTTTGTGCCTGCATCACAACCACGTGTACAGTGTTAAATGTAACTCTGCTGCACATACACTCAGCAGGTCTTTGAACTCACCTTGTTGCCAGCATGCCTGAGAGCCAGAGCTAACTCTGTGGTGATGGTGCTCTTTCCCACTCCTCCTTTCCCAGACAGCACCAATACAACATGCCGGACCTGGGACATGCCCCCGTCTCCCATGAAAAGCAATATGATGTTTATTTCATCATGAACTCAGCAGATACAGGTACGTTTAGTACTAAAGTTATATCGCAGGTATGAAAGGGAGCACGTTTCATCACCTGAGGTCAGAAGTTCAACATAACTAGGTCAGAGTTCGATATGCTTAACATTAGTAACTATATAATAGCTTTTTGTAAAAACGATAGATTCACTGAGTATATAAAAGCCTTTCGGTAAGCTCCCATTTAGCAGCTGAAAGAGCTGGACATTTAAAACGTAGGCTGATTCCTAATTAGCTCCCACTAGCCGGTTAGCTAAGCTATAAATGGGTAAGTAATATACAACACTAGGCAGTTTCAGAGAGCTGCCATCAACTAAGAACAATGATACAACCTACAAATAGGATTGCAACCGTCGGATGAACTTTTTTGACAGAGAACTTTGTCTTACCATTATTTTGTTCCATGTTTTGGATTTTGACGCATGTACAGAATTCAACTGCTTCCGTATAACCCCGTGACACCTAGCCAATCACACATTCGCTGTTAGGGATAAGTCCCGCCCCTTTTCCAACACCACCAATGGGCTATCGGTGCGCATCATGAAGCACAGTGGAAGGGTTAGAAAGTGACAACGATTTGCGCTGGATGCAAATATACAGCTTATTGTTAGATGAGTACATGTAAATAAACTCCTCCCTCCATGAGTCTTATCCAATAAGTACACGATGAGGGCGTGGAGAAGTAATGTTTACTTCTGGCTTGCAGCGAAGTGGGACAGAGTGTAAACTGCACCTGTCACACTGTAGGATACTGAGAGACACACTGGCATTCATATGAGCCACTGCAATACGGTGTGTAGGACGACTACTGCAAGGTAAGAGCATAACTGCTGCTAAAATGAACGTATTCATGCTGTATTGTGGTTTACTTACTTTATTATCTGAGTTCAGATGAAGATACATAACAGCAAAATATGAGATGTAGTGGTACAGAATACACAAACAGTATGTGCTGGTATTTAAACATCCGGATGTGCCATTATCTTGACTTGCAGTGAGAATGTCAATATGTGAGACACTGTTAGTGCACTGAGTTGGAGTGGATTGCTATCTTTGAGCAGGAAGGATTGGCAATACATGGACAGTGGTGTGACTTTCAGTCATTTTAATATCTGAAACATGCAAACTTTAATATCTGAAACGTGCAAACACTAGCTTGCAATCTTACTGTGGGTTGTCTTCTGTAGAATGCCATTGCATGTGCATAAGTAGGGTAAGGCCGAATTAAAGTGAGACTAGCTCCAGACTAACTAATCTAAATTAATGGCAGTTATCTCCTGCACCTGCTTGCAAAGCAGTCACCAGCTGCTGTGTTCAGTGGTGGCATGAACCACAACATGCTATCAGGTTTAGACAATGCATTTAGTTTTTTTTTTAAAAAGAACCTTTTGGTGAACTTCAAAGGATCAACTAAATGTCATAATGGTATCGAAACAAATACTTATCATACAATAAAAAGTTGTGCACCCATAAAAGAGCTTACATTAAAATGTGGTTAATGTAAACAAGGATACTACTCAGAAAACCAAAACGCCACAATTGAGGAAATTGCATTTAATGATTACTGGGTATAAAAACATTTGAACATTTTCTTTAATAAACATATTAGTCATTTTTGTTTGGGGTTAATACATCTGGAAATATAAACCGGTGAAATTAGTTATCAGCTAAGAATGATGCATGTGCCATTCCTTACTGCGTTAATACACACTGGAGAGAGGCAGAACAATGTTTTTGAATCAGTTTTCCATGTTCTGCTGCACACTGGATCAAACTTTGAAATACATTTACAATAAAGTTTCTTAAAGTTGTGGCTATCCTAAAAAAAAAAGTTCTTATATCAGTAAATACAAGTCCGTTCAAAATGTAATGTTATTATCTACACTTCTCTACTATGGTTAATTGAAGTGCTGCATAAGTGTGTAATAGTCAATACAGCAGCTGTGAAAACACACAGATATTACCATCTGTGATTTACGACTCGGACACATTGTCGTCCCAAGGTTCAGGTGACCTCATCTGCAGAGAAAGGTAGCTGCGTGCTGCCACAGTGGCAAAACAGAGGGCTAGGTTTAAAGGTTAAACAAGTGTATGGAAACACTTCCTGCTGCCAACGGTGGCATATGGGCCAGATAGAAATAGGCGAGCTATATAGTAGCTCATATAATAGATGACTATTCAAATTAATATTATCAATTAATAATTGATCAATTGGTTTGACTGATTTCTTTAAGAAAGAAAAGCAAATATTTCTAATTCCTGCTTTTTTAATGTGTAATTTATTCTTTAAGACAGTAAATGTAATATATTTGAGTCCTACCATATTCTGTTTAATAGAGGAAAATTAACACATTAATCAACAACAAAAATATTGTTACTGTAGTTGTTGACCTCATCTATGTGCTGTTAATTCCAAGAATGCGCTATTCAGTCCGAAACAGAAAGTCATTTCTGTCTTTGTTCTTCAAACACAGCCTGTACATACACGTGTCAAGACAATATTTGAACTCAATAAAGAAATACACACTGTTTGCTATCCAAAATGGTGGAACAAGCTCCCTATTGATATCAGGACATCAAAAAGTCTACATAGACGGAAAACCTTCCTACGAAAATCCTATCTTTGCCGATATAGACCTGGCTTATTGAAAGCTAATGTACTTGGAGGAATTTATAGATTTTTTAGTGTGTTTCCTCATGGTTAAATGCACTTTTTGTAAGTTGCTTTGGATAAAAGTTCCAGGTAAATGAAATATAATGTAATATTAAAAAAGAAAAAGCTTTACAGAACATGGGGCATGGTTTACTGTACACATGGCAGCTGATTGTAGAGTTGTCGGATCCACAGAGCTGTCATGCTGAGAAGATGCAGGAGCGGCCGGGCTCGCCATTCGGCCTGGAATGAAACACGGAAAGAGGCAGATGCCATGGCAGTGATCCAGATGTCAGACCGAGGGGAATTGGAAGGCCAGGCGACGACACAGGTGAGACATTAGGGTATGTAAAGTGGAACAAAAGGAAAATGGATCTGCTGCTAAAAATATTTAATTTTAAAAGAAGTTTGAGATAATATGTTTAATTGCTATTACTGGATAGAGACGCTTTCCATGGGATATGAAATGTTTAGTTTGGTGTGACTTTATGACAACTCATATTTCCACCTGATGGCCAGTAGTTTTCCACTGGGACTGTCCCCTCTCTGAAATGGCTGTGTAAGACAGTCAGGTCTTCAAAGGCAAGGAAAGCAGGCTTAGTATTTTTGGAAGGGGTCTAATGTTACATACAAGCACACATGACTTGTGTAACCAATAGGAACCTTAAACAGCTTTTAGGGAAAATGCTTTTCAGTCTTTGAAACATGCTTCTCATTTCACTCTTCATTCCTCTTCCCTTTACTGAGCCCTGGACCATGGCCACGTGCTCAGCATTACAAGATGGTGTTTGTCTCAATCAGATCAGCAACGTGGAGACTGAAGTGGATTACCTGGAGAGTTCTCCGGCCATGTCGGAGGTGGTGTCCTTGCCTGGTATAGAACCGGTGATCGGGGAGTCTTTCTGCCAGTGTGACCGACAGGAAGAGCTTAGCCCGGGCCTCAGTGTCAACGGTGACTGCCTCTGTGGGGAGGAGGATTGGGGTGAGCAAACTACAGTTATACACTAATGAACACAACAGAGTTAACTGTGTATTTAGTGTTGAATCTGGGCAGACCTTCACTCTATGTACGTAAAAATACAAATACTATTATTTGCTTTTGTGAGTATATCACTACATATTTCTTATCCATCAAATAGTTTTATCAATTAAGCAATCTTTATTTTAATAAAGTGCTTCACAGCTGATTAGAAGGTGATAATAAGACACAGAGAACACCAGTGGAAAATGAATAAAAACCCACTAAAAAGACACAATGAATTCAACTATTTAATACCAATTAGTTCAGTTAATAGTTAACACTAATTTAGAGTAAATACATGTTGTAGAATGATACAAATATTTACAAAAAAGGATTACATTGTACAACCTAAAAAAAACAATAATGTAAGTGATAAATAAAACTGAATGCATTTGAATACATTTTTTTAAAAGTTAGAAAAATATTGAATAAAACAACAATAAATAGAAAAATATTTGCAACTGAAATGTAATAACAAAATCTTTAAAACAAATATATAAAATGTCTACAAATCATTCCTAATCCAAGGCCTTAGCAAATACAATAGGTGGTTTTCAGGTTTTGATTTGTTAGAAGTCTGAAATTTTAACTATCCAGCTACTATAGACGCTCATTTGTTGGTGTTCCCAGGTTTTCACTGGAAATGGGACGAGCACTTCAAATCGTCCGGAGCCTTCCTCAGCTGTGACAACAGGAAGGTGAGCTTTCACACAGATTACAGCTGCGGCACAGCGGCCATCCGCGGCGCCAAGGAGCTCGCAGACGGTCAACACTTCTGGGAAGTGAAGATGACCTCCCCCGTCTATGGGACTGATATGGTGGGTAGCGGTCATTTGAATAATTGTGAAAGTCATTTCATAAGTGGCCTCAAGCTCTCTTTGGACGAGGAGGATTATTGCAGTCATATCGTCTAGTGAAGAGCTAAAAATAGTCACCATTTTGTCTGTGTAGATGGTGGGCATTGGGACTTCAGAGGTGAACCTGGAGAAGTTCAAATTCAGCTTTGGCAGCCTGCTGGGAAACGATGAAGATAGCTGGGGGCTCTCCTACACAGGTGAGCGGGTTAATACAGGGAAGCTCTGTACTTAAATACACTTTTGCAGTGCTTTTAACATATTGGACCCTTGTTACATTTCAAGTTTTGCCATTTGAGTAATGAGCAGTTCCACCAAAGAGATATTTCCCCTAGGAAAATTAAATAATGTTTCTGATCGTGTTTGTTCAAAGGTTTCCTCCAGCACAAAGGGGACAAAGTGAGGTTCTCCTCTCGGTTTGGCCAGGGCTCAATCATAGGAATGCACCTTGACACCTGGCATGGCACCCTGACTTTCTACAAGAATCGGCACTGCATAGGTGTGTGTTTGTCTCTAATTCAAGCAGTTAGTGACATAATACGCAGAACCATTTCTATTTAGCTACGACTGCCTTGTTTCTCCCCCTGAAATGTTCTTCTTCTACAACAGGTATTGCTTCCACAAGGCTGCAGAACAAGAAATTGTACCCCATGGTTTGCTCCACGGCAGCTAAAAGCAGTATGAAGGTGATCCGTGCCTGCTACACACCCACCTCCCTGCAGTACCTTTGCTGCACCCGGCTCCGCCAAATATTGCCTGGCTGCCCGGACGTCCTCAATGCTGTGGATCTGCCCCCTGGCCTACGCACCCAGCTCCACCTGCAGCTCGGCTGGGTCTTCACGCTCAGCAGCAGCCCCGAAGCCTCGGAGCAGAACGAGGACTTGTTTGATGATTTCCAAGAAGAAATGAGCCTGCCTCCCAGCCCCACCCCGAGGCCGGTCTCCACCCTGAGTGCCTGCTCCTCCCCGAGCCCCTGCACCAGCCCCTTTGTTGACACAGTCCCGTACCACTGCTCCTGTCAAACATCACCTCAAACTCAGCCGTGCACTTGCCACTGCCCTCCAACTCCTCCCAGCAGCGAATACGACAGTTGCTGCTCTGAACCCGAGGATTACCAAAGCAAAAGATGCCGCTGGACATGAACCGTTAGCCCAAGCGTATCTCTAAGTGTTTGGCGAACAGCTATTCTACGATTGCCATTAACTTCCACTGTTGGAAATAATGGAGATAAGAGCAACCTTATCTTTTAGCCAATATTTCTACTTTTTGAGGGGATTTTTGCTCCTCTTTATTAAGAGTATGTGACATTCAACAACTTTGAGTGTGAATGTGAGAAATGGAGATTTGATAGTGACCTATGGGGTCATTAAGTTGCATTTTAGCAAACGTGGTAATAATAATAATAATACCTGGATTAATAACAAGAATATTCCGAATAATTATTAGAATAATAATAATCATTAATAATACATATTTATAATATTCAGAAGTTACTATATGGAAGGCCCAAAGTTTTACCATCTGACTGGGAATAATGTGAAAGTGTACACTTGTTATTCTCCGGGGATTACTCCCGGGAAACAGCTTTTTGATACTGTGGAAATGACTTTTTGTAAATGTGTTTTGTATCTATGAGCATTTTGATTGAATACCAATGGTGGTTGTTTTCTTGCTTTACAAAAGGATTTGCTTTTCTATTTACAGTTTGTTTATTAACTTTCTTACCCAGGAAAGTATTTTAAATTAAAACAACAATACCGTTTGGTTGCAGCTCATTTTATCTGCCATTTCACACAAACAAAACACATAGTCATGTATGTCCCTCTGATAGTACATCTTTCATGTAAACAGAACAATGTTACACATTATTTTCTTCCACATTTTACGAAACATAATATTGCTTAGATCTCATGACATGTAAAAATAATAAGGTGCATATGATATCTAAGGCATATTTTTAGATTGTAAACATCAACATTAACAAATTAGCAGCCAAGTGGTGACAAAGTGAAATCAGAGCCGGATTTAATCCTCGCTGAAGTTTTCAAGTGGTCGGATCAGTCCAGGACCAGCTGGGGGTTCTGGGCTGTGAAGCAGCGGTAAACTCTGGCTGATATCTCCGGCCCGATACGTCTCTCTTTACCACCACTCTTCACCAAGAGAACAGCCAGCAGACTCTTCCTGGCTGCCTCTGAATCCAAGCTCTGGTACGTCTAAAAACAACAGAATTTATTTGTTTTTTTGTTAATTGATTTTTAGTATTAAGATATATACACAACGTTGCATTATAATCCAAATGTCATTTATCCACTCATCCTCACTACTTTCAAACACATTTAGCTAAAAACCTTACTATTTAAAATAATTTGGTCCACAGGCAAGATGCACCTGCGCAAACATAAGACTAAATGTTTTAAATAATATAGCTTTAAATAAAATGACTGTTTGGAAAGAGGTGAGCATGCGACCGGAAAAGGGAGTTGGACTTTACAAGTTGTGTGAGAGTCACAAAAGGAGGTTTTGATCTAGTTTTGCTTTCCCTTTTATTTTTTACTTCAAATCATCAAGTTTTTGGATTCTTTTTCCATCATGCAAGAAACTATTTCTGCAACAATTCCAGATAACGCAAGGTGATAATTGAATGTATAAATAATGGTTTTGTGGATGTATTATTAGTTTAAAGTCTATGATCTAATTACATTCATTAAATTGTAAGTATTTGGTCAAGTGTTGGCATCGTGCTCTATGCACTGAGCTCTACAGCACCATCCTGAGGCAGCTGTACAGTACCTGCAGCAGCAGCTGAGGAGACGGGTAGGCAGCTATTACAGTGGAGGCCACGGCCGGGCTGACTCTGTTCAGCTGCTGGATCTGCCTGCTCCACACCTGGATCAGCCCCGAGCCGTCCCTCTCCACCCGGACCCCGCTGGCCCAGGAACCGTCCACACAGAAGGGCAGCTCAGCTTGCTCCGTCAGCAGTCTGGAAATACATCTTCTAGGTGAGGACAGGGAAATGTCCCTTCTCTGTTATTGTGGCAATGACTCGAGTGGCTGCCTACTTGAAAGGGCGTTTTGATAAGGCCTTGGTGACAGCACACACATGGTCAGTGACCTCCTGCCAGCCATCAAGGAACACCAGAGAGATGTTCTTGCAGAGCTGCAGGTACACGAGAACCTGGAGAAAAATAAAAGCAGTGTGAAGTGTGCAGTGTGTAGGAACATGTAGATCAGTCATGTGTACATTTTAGCAAATGTTTACCTTCTAAAATATACAACTAGGTTGCAAAAATAACATGCAAGATTGACTTTTCAGATTTAAAGTAAATTGACCTCCTCCACGTCCACGTTCTCCATCCCCAGTTTGGATTGTAGAGTCTCCAAAGGGAAAGCATCAGCTCTGTTAGCAAGAAATCCAGTAATTAAATGTGCAATCTGTACATGAAAGCCAACACAGAATATATATGTTATCTCACCAGAGAATAATACAATTAGCATATAGGAAGGTAAATGATTGTGTCTGTCTATAAGAGGTCACATTAACATACACTTACCTGTAATCCTGCTGAGGGTCTGTCACTAAGAGGGTAACCACCTTTTTGGTGCCCCTGTTGAGACACTCTAAAATAGGAGTAAGGAAAGACCCCGCCCCTGTCTGCTCCCCGTCACTGTCTAGCATCTGCAGGGACAACAAATAATATAGCAGAGGGCCAGCATGAAGGTTGCCATCAAAGTTAAATATTTCAACTTCAAATGTTGCTTACTTTCTTCACAGAGACCACCATGTCCATGAAGTCCGTCAGACCCAGCACCAGAACCACTTGCTCCTCCTCCACTAAGCTGTCTTCTCCCTGTTAAAGACACAACAGTTATGATCCCACTGAAGAAAGCAGAGAGACAGTACGAATATGTAAGTGCAAACGGAGACAGGGTGGTAACCTGAGGTAGATCTCTGGTCCAGGTGATGCTGTGTGGGAGCTGCTGGCCCTCAATGCTGAACCTCCAATCAAAAGTAGCCAAGGCGTCCAGCAAGATGTCAGAGCCACCCTCTTGCAGAAGTGCTGGAATAAAGCACACACAAGGTTACGGCATATCAGCATTTTAGCCTGTTGTCTTTGTGGAAATAATTACATGGTCAGATGACTTTAAGTGGTCCTTGTTGGCTCACACTTTAATGCTTGTAGGTTGAAAATAACAACACTTATTCATTAGCCAGTACTAGATTACTTAGAGTCCACAGATCATCTTAAAGTAGATGATAACGAGCTAAACTGACACAAACTAAATGAAAATTCAGTTTCATCCTCCAATTCTATCTATAAGAATTGAAATGTGTATGTTATAGCATCAATTAAAAAAGCTATCAAACTTTCCTCACTGTTGTTATTCAGTCCCAATATTACCGATGGAAGAAGTAACCACAGCACCTGAAGGCAGCACGGTGTACCTGGATCTATGCGGACAGTCAGACTCTTGAGGCAGTTCTCGGGCCGGAGACTCTTCAGGTTCTCGGCCGCCTCTCTCCTCCTCTGTTGCTCCTGCTTCTTCTCCACGTTCTCCCGGGCCCTGGCTGTCCTCACCTCCTCCCTGGCCTCCCTCTTCTCCCTGGCTGCCTCTCTGTCCGCCTCCACCTCCTCTTTGCTGCGGCGTTTTCTTGCGGGACTCGGGGTTGCATGTTGTCGTGGAGGAGACAAAGCAGCAGTTTGACGGGTCTCAGTTTTTATGGGTGAAGTTTGGAGGGTGTTGCACTTGATGTCTGGAGCCTCCTCGGTGCTCACTGTTATTGTTTGACATCTCTCTTCTCTCTCGAGGTTTACCTCTCTCCTCCTCTGTTGCTCCTGCTCCTTCTCCACCTTCTCCCGGGCCCTGGCTGTCCTCACCTTCTCCCTGGCCTCCCTCTTCTCCCTGGCTGCCTCTCTGTCCGCCTCCACCTCCTCTTTGCTGCTGCGTTTTCTTGCGGGACTCGGGGTTGCATGTTGTCGTGGAGGAGACAAAGCAGCAGTTTGACGGGGCTCAGTTTTTATGGGTGAAGTTTGGAGGGTGTTGCACTTGATGTCTGGAGCCTCCTCGGTGCTCACTGTTATCGTTTGACATCTCTCTTCTCTCTCGAGGTTTACCTCTCTCCTCCTCTGTTGCTCCTGCTCCTTCTCCACCTTCTCCCGGGCCCTGGCTGTCCTCACCTTCTCCCTGGTCTCCCTCTTCTCCCTGGCTGCCTCTCTGTCCGCCTCCACCTCCTCTTTGCTGCGGCGTTTTCTTGCGGGACTCGGGGTTGCATGTTGTCGTGGAGGAGGCAAAGCAGCAGTTTGACGGGGCTCAGTTTTTATGGGTGAAGTTTGGAGGGTGTTGCACTTGATGTCTGGAGCCTCCTCGGTGCTCACTGTTATTGTTTGACATCTCTCTTCTCTCTCGAGGTTTACATCAGGTTTTCTTTCAGTGTCACTTTCCTCAGAGTCAGATACTTCCCATGTTTTAGCTCTGCGCAACACAGACATTTTGCATGTTTAAAACATAATCAAAAATCTCCTAAACTCACCGAACGCATTATTAAACCCCTTCCAGTTGCACAACAATTCACCTCGACGGTGTACGCTGAAGGACAAAAGACAGAAAACGCGATTCATTTATTCTAGTTTTTTTTTAAAGCATTTTGTCTCTGGTTAAAAACAACGAAAGACAGGAGAGGTACCAGCTGTCTATGGTGGATACATAAAAAGTTGTTAGTTTGATTGGATTAAATCTCAAGACACACTGATCAATACGATAGTCGTTTAATATATATCGTGAATATATACTTTATTAGATATAATTACTGCAGTTTTTATACCGAGTCAGACAAAAGTAGTAGCCAATAGTAGTTCATTTGATGCTTGAGGTTTATCTATTAAGGTTTAAGATTTGAACAATCTCCCATTTTAATTAGAGATAAAAGATGTAAGACGAAAGAGGGATTTGTTTTTTTACAAACAAAAAGTGTTAATTGATGTTCAAGAAAGTGAAACATTTCAAAAGGAAAAAATGTGTGGGACAACTCACTTAGAAAAGCTATCGAATAAAAGTGGGAGAGCTGTGCAGTCTAAACAGAGCTAGTTTGGGGCAAAAATGTGCAAAATGTACAAAGGGATATGCAAAGAATCACAGTACTTTAGGATGGGGCATTGTATGCTAAAGAGGGGGCTGGCTCTGATTGGGAAACACCCTGATGACATGTGGAGACTTATCCTCATCCTGTGCAAGAATTAGGCTTCTCTCTTCATGGCAGGAGGTTGAGCAACCAGAGTAGCTGTTTTTACTCTGTGAACATTACACCAACTGGATATCTGGACAAGGAAACTGGTGTTATAGCTTCGCAGTTTTGGACTGTATCAAATATATACATTTACCGAACAGTAGAGGGCAGCAGCACGCCATCACAGAGTCTGCTGAATTCAAAGAAGAAGAGGTTTAAAGCTCGCTAACCTGCTGCTCATGTAAACAACACTAAAGAATGTGATTTGGAAGTTTCATTTAATAGCCATTTTCCTTTTTGTTCACCATGACGCAGCCGGCGGAGAAAGGTACGTGTGTCTATAGTTTTATTTCCCCCCAAAATATCCACATTTAGGATAACCCAATGACCAGACTTCTGTCGTAACCCTCCCTTTCGGCCACCGAAACAACAACTCAGCAGTTCCTACTAAAAGCTCATGTGATTAAACTGGAAGTATAGCCAAAACCGTGAGGTCAGCAAAAATGTTTTGTGTCATCATGGGTATATTTCAAAAACTAAGCTACTTAAAAGCTTGAGCTGCAGTTTTATTTACACACAAACATGAAGTAAACACTAAATTCCCAACTGGGCTGAGTTAAATGAATTGTACAGAACCAGGTTTTCTTAAAAGTCCACTTCCATATCTAAAAAATGTGATTGTGAATCCTTTTCTGTGCATGATATATTTTTTTAGATGGTGATTCCCTTTTTTCTGTGAAAAATTGGACTCTTATTTAAAACAAAGTATTTTAAAATACGTCTGGAGGGGGTCTTTAATCATTTTCAAAAGCGTTGTGTTAAAACCTATAATTAGTATGAGATTTTTATTCAGTGTATTCGCATATTTTTATGGAATATTTTCCTCTGTAATAAATTCAATTGAGGATTCAAGAAAATGTAAACCATCATCTTGCATTCGCTTTCATTGCAACTGAAATTTTACTTTTATAATACAATAACAATAATAATAACAATAATACACTATTTATGTTTGTTTTGTTTTTTACAGCGTATTACCGCTTTTTGGTGCTGTTTTTCAACTGTCTTCTGACATTTGGCTCCTACTTCTGCTTCGACATCCCCAGTGTTTTGCAGGATCAGTTTCAAGGGGTAAGAAAGTGGTCTTAAAGATCTCATCATTG
Source organism: Eleginops maclovinus (assembly GCF_036324505.1). Taxonomy (NCBI): domain Eukaryota; kingdom Metazoa; phylum Chordata; class Actinopteri; order Perciformes; family Eleginopidae; genus Eleginops; species Eleginops maclovinus. The sequence goes on along the minus strand of NC_086358.1, from coordinate 6,248,623 downwards.
TAAAAAGATTTCCCCAAATTAACTCAACAGCCTCATTGTGGTTTGCTGTCATAATTCCAAAGTCTGTCCTAGATGATAAATGAATCACTGGCTGCCTCTCATCTGACAGAACCTGACATGTTCCAATGTGACGGTGATCAATGGCACAGTGGACTGTGTGGTGGGACTGGGGATGAACCCTCAGCAGTACAATCTTCTTTATGCCATCTATGCTTGGACGTAAGTTCACACGCACATTGACCCTACTGTTAATACTGCTGAGTGTCTTATCAGAAAACTTCAATGGATTAATTTATCTCCTATCAACAGGAATGCAGTAGTGGTGATCATGGCCGGCTTCATGATTGACAAACTAGGAAACCGCTGTAAGTCAATGATATCTTAATAGCAAGCAACTGATTCATGGTAACTCCTGGCGAATTGATTCCTCTTTCCTTTTCTCTGCAGTTGGAGTGTTTCTGTTCTCTTTCCTGTGTGTTTTGGGGTCGTCGTTGTTTGCATTGGGTTCCCACTTCAAGGGAACCCCCTATCTGCTGCCACTGATGCTCACAGGCCGACTGGTGTTTGGATCAGGAAATGGATCTTTGAGCAGTAAGGCCCCTTTTCCTAAAGTCACATACATATTTGTTGTGGTGTCAGCTCAGAGGAGTGTTCTTATTAAACAGCTTTTTTGATCTTTATCAGTTGTTCAGAACCGCATCACAGCCTTCTGGTTCAAAGGGAAGGAGCTGGCCTTGGCGTTCGGTCTGACGCTGGCTTTCTCTCGCCTCGGCTCAGTCCTGAACTTCTTCCTCACACAGAAGTTTGAGGAAAAATATGGCATGCAGTGGACACTCTGGGGTGGTAGGTACTAATAAAACAAGTGGATAGAAACACCATGTTTATGGCCTGAGTGAATAATAATACAGTGCTTAAGTAAGAGTATTTTCTCATGATGCTTTCTAGGTACACTCCTTTGTTTGCTGGGCTTTGTTTCCGCGATCCTTGTCAGCAGCCTTGACAAGATCGGAATGAAGCAGCTGGGACTTGATGGCGCCATCCAAGAGGAGTCCCGCAAAGTGGTACGAACAATATGTTTTTAATTAGAAACCTGTTTCCATCACCATTCATAAAGTGCGAGGGTGCTGTAGTTCTTTTGTTTGAATGTTCATTAACTCCTAATTAATTTGTGTGTCTGTGTAGAGGATTCAGGATGTGAAGCTCCTGTCACTCAGATATTGGCTGCTGGTTCTCACCATCATGTTCTTCTACAATGGCATCTTCCCGTTCATTGCAGATGCCAGGTACAGATATCAACACATACACACATATATGTTTCTCAGATTAAAAATGGGTTTTGAATGCCAATATGCTCAGTGTTGTTTCAAGGATAAGATTGCTGTTGAATGCTGAATATTTAAATAAATTATTTAAAAATGAACCTTGTGCATTTGCTCTTACATCATTATTTATTTTAACATGCAGCTGTGTTTCTATCTGTCCAGTAAATTCATTCAGGATAAGTACGATGGCTACAGTCAGAAGGAGGCGGCCTATATCGCCGGTGCTGTTTATGACAGCTCACTGGTCCTCTCCGCCATTGTGGGCATTCTCATTGTAAGTATCTGTAATCTTAACTTGTTACAAGTATGTCATAGAAAGCAAAACAAAAGGCTGGTGTAACACGTCTCTTCTGTTTTTCTTCCAGGATTGTGTGGGTCTGCGGGGCATTTTTGCAGTGGCCTGTGCCATCTTCACACTGCCTGTGTTCGGACTGCTGGCCTTCACCTTTGTCCCTCCTCTCGTCTCCACCATATGGCTCGGAGTCACCTACTCATTCGCTGCTGTGAGTTGAACTCAAAACCATCGTTTAACATTTAAAAAGACCACTCTCTCTAAGGCAGATCAATTTGTATTGATTCAAAACTTTGGTGAATCCCAGGTTTAGTTAGTTTTTTCGCACACGCATGTCTTTATAAAATCCATGAAATAAAAAAGAGAGGTGAAAAAGCCGGTGGCTAATACATTGTACTTTGCTCGACTTATGAAGGAAAACACAGAAGAACAAAAAAAGGACTAAGCTAAAATAACTTACTCAATAACAAAAAATGAATGACAGTCTGTGTTGTTTTCCAGGCCAGTATGTGGCCGTCCATCCCCCTCGTGGTGCCTCAGGCGACCCTGGGAACAGCCATGGGTCTGGCCACCTCCGTACAGATGGTCGGGATTGGTGTGTCCAATCTGGTCGTTGGGCAGATTTTGGGCTCCAACTCGAGGTAGGAATTACTTAAGATTAGGATCATATTGGTAGACCACCTTTCTGCATTTTAACTTAGCTGCTGTTTTCCTTTCCAGTGAAACTAAAATTCCGTTATGGCGCTGGCAGAGGATGATGATCTTCATGTTGGCCAACACCATCGGCTGCATCGTCACCTCAGTGCTGCTCAACGTTGTCGACCGCAGACAGGTGAGACACACAGCCTGTTTACTGTTTCCTTTTTGTACTGTGTGTGTATAGTCAGGTAACTCCACCACAGGATACAGTGTGCTCAGTTAATATTTGTTTACCTGCAGGGCGGGACCCTGAACAAGACAACCAAGAAGTCGGAGCAGGCGGAGAGAGAGTCCGACAGAGAGCCGCTCACCCAGGGAGAAGAGGAGCAAGGCGAGGAGGAGGAAGAAGGAGGCGAGGTGGTTGGATCTCCTTCTATCAACTCATAGATTTTTGAACATTTCCCTTTTTTATATGCATTTTTTAAATGACCCACTTTTTAAATTGTTTTATTGCACACCTCAGTGAAAACCACACCTCTTCTCCACACGGTCTCTGGGCGTTTCAGTGGTTTATGGAAGCATTTAATCAAAGAAAATAAATGAAACCTTGTTTTTACAGTGTTATTTAAAACTAAATAGTGTCAATACATTTTATTAAATGTAAACTAGGTATTGCTGATTTGTCAGTTTTACAGGTAATTAAAAAATCACCTCATTTTTAAACTTAAGCTATCGACTGTACAGCCATATGTGACAATGTGAACGTTCCCGAGATAACTAGCTCATTTTAATGTCAAGTTACCATGCATGTCAATAACTCACTTTTTTAATGACTTTCTGATGAAAAATTGAAATATTTGTACCTCCTCTGTAATTGTATAGTTGTAGATTTTATCTTGTCCTTTAAAAGAAGGGATTTTGATTTATTTTACGTTGCCATAACAGCAAAAGGGCTGTTCAAAACCTTTTTTCAAGCGATATCGCTGTTACGTCTAATAAAAAAAATAAACATTTGATATCTACTTATTGGCTGGGTTAAGTTTTATAATGGGTTACAGCTCATTATTTTACTTTCTAGCTCGCCACTGTAGTGTTTTTGTTTGCTCATAGCTTTGTTTTCAGTTAAACGTTTTAAAAAAACCCGCTGTATACTTCCTGCTATGCACCAAACTAAGCATGTTGCATTATCTGGCGGTGGTGCGAAGTCCATAGGGGGTTGGCCTGGGAACTGGAAGGTCACCAGTTCAAGTCCCCGAAAGACCAAGTGCCACCGTGGTGTCCCTGAGCAAGACACTGGTTACCTACACTGCTCCCCGGGCGCCGTACATAATGGCAGCCCACTGCTCCTAACACTAGGATGGGTCAAATGCAGAGACCGCATTTTGTTGTCCTAGTACTTGTACTCTGTGCAATGACAATAAAGTTGAATCTTCTTCATCTTCTTATCTATTCCTTACAATCGTAGCTTGCATATAGCCTTGACAAGCATCACCAGTGTAATTCCTCCTAAATACTCTGCAAAGCTCTCTTTTCTTTGCACATTATGGTCAGTAGGTGGAGCTGTTTACATATCTGATGCACTGACGCTCATGTAGTAATCATAATAACCTCAATTGTTAATCGTTAGTTTATCAGAAACCCTTTGGTAAGTCATGGTGGGTATTTGGGGAGAGCTAGCATTCCTTCATCTCTCCTCCTGTCAACAACTGCAAGAATGTAGGCTATTTAAAAATAGCTAAAGGCAAATAAGGCAACAAAAGTTAGTGCAGTAATTTTAAGGTATACACTAACTCTCCTTTATTTTTTAAGCCTATTCACATGTATTGCTGTATCATTTATGGAAATGTAAATTGCTGTTTAGTCATTTTAACACTTATCTGGTAGCCTGTATAGCTTAATAAAGGTGTATTTATATACAGTATGGACAACAAACCTATAGGTTAGGGTATTTCAGTATTTTTACACATAGGTTGTGGTTAGAGCTTGTGCGTTAATGAGTTTTGTTATTCAAATTTGATTAAATGCGAATTAGACCGCCTGATCTAGACAGCCCGGTCTGCTCTTGAATTATGCTGCACTACTCAAATATTTCAGTACTCTATTTAGTTTACCTCCTGTCTTGACCCTGTGCCAGGTTAAATGTAGTAAGCGTCCTAAAGACTGCAGTCCAGTAGATTACCTACGAGGAGGGGGAAAAAAACAATCAAATGTTTGATATTGAGAGACGCAAGGGTCATGAAATGTTCCAACTGGTCATTGTTTTCAGTCATAATCCAACAAAGGATCAGACAGAAAACTCTGATTTGTACAGTCCTGGTAAAGGTTTACATAACTGAATGCTCCATACGGTTCATAATCTTCTTAGAATTGTGCCCCAATTACCAGATTATTAGAAGGATGCATCTCAAAGTCCCTGGAAAAAAGGTTACCTGTCTTTGACTTCCCTGAGCTCACATCCCGTGTTTACCACGGAGATAAACGCTAAAAATACACTTCACTTAATCTTCTTAGTGTGTGGCAGGCCTGCGTCTTTGCCTGCCTGATGCACAACTTACACACACACACACACACACACGCTGAGTCAGTCTCAGAGTCTTAGAAAGCAACGTAACAGCTGACTTTCAACAAGGGGCTTTAGCCTCCTGAGATTCTCTTTATGGTTTCTCACCTAGTGTCACTCTGCAGCCTGATCTGTTCGGACGACAGCCTCGACGACAGAAGCATGTCGGGCATCCTCAACCTCCGCAGCCTGGGCCGGATCTGCGGCTCCAGCAACGAAATGGTAGTTTTGGACAGGGTCAAGAGGAAGAACTCTGTCAGGCGCATGTCCATTATTGAAGATGGTGAAATTGCAGAGGTCCTCTACCTTATTCCTAGACAGTCCATGATGGAGCAGCTGCCCTTCATCAACCCTGACGACTACATCCTGTGTGAGAAGTTGTTTAGCACGTCTGAAAATATGACAGGTAAGGAATTGTTTACTTCCTTATGTATTTATCTTTATAAGTTGTTGCTGTTGTTGTTGTTGTATTGACATGTCATTGCAGTCTTTTATTTGGCTATTATTTGTTGGGTATATGACATTGACAATAATGCTGGATAATGATTTGATTCTTCTGACTTTTTTGATTATTGAATTATTTGATGTTGTTAAAAGAAGTCAAGGTATTAGATAACCCATAATGTGGCTCACAGGTTATATTATGTTTACTCTCAACTGGCTTATGCACCACTATTCATCCTTTTATATTATATTATATTGAAGGTTTTTGGTCTACAAAATTGACATGTGAGTAACTCTGCTGTCAACCCTTTGACATTGTCTTTGGCTGCTCCGTGTAAACAAACAAACAAACATTCGTTGCGTTTGCATCCAAAAACACCATCTGACTCTGTTCAATTAAAAGTGCAGAATGTATTTTGCAGAACTGACACAACATTTGCCCTTTTTATATAAACTTTAAAAATGTCCTTTGTTTGTGTTCTTCTCTGATGCTGTAGTCAAGATCACTGCACACAGATAACATTCAAAAAGATTTAGACCAGAGTCTGGATTTTATACAATACAGGGAGGTTGAATTTTGGACACTGATCAGGTCTGTAATGTTATTAATTGGAACATTTTAACTGCAGATTTGAGTGCGAATCTCTTGTTTTGTTCTACGTGCAAGCAATCCCTTGCTGCATTATACTTTTCTTCTGCAATGTAACAGAAATAAGATCTGTTTATTGAAATTAAAAAAGGTATTTCTAAATAATTGATAGCGTTTCCAGGATGAAATGTCATAGATTTAACTAATCTCTTTATGAGCATGGTTGAAGTTGTTGTTCAGAAGCACAACGCCATTCCTACTGTCCTCTTTGAGCACACACACACACACACACACACACACACACACACACACACACACACACACACACACACACACACACACACACACACACACACACACACACACACACACACACACACACACACACACACACAGTCATGCCCTCTGTGTTTTGGACCACCCCCTCCCCTTGCACCAGCAGTCCCGTTAGTTCCTCTCCTCACTCTGATCCGCTGCAGTGAGTGGACGAGCAGAAACCGACCAACTGTCATGAAAGAGAAAGGTAGACATTTTTATGTGAGTGTGTGTGTGTGTGTGTGTGTGTGTGTGTGTGTGTGTGTGTGTGTGTGTGTGTGTGTGTGTGTGTGTGTGTGTGGGTGTGAGAGTGTGTGAGAGTGTGTGGTAAAGAATGAGAGAAAAAGGGAGTGTGTCAGATCAGGTTTTTGGTTTTATTTAACATTTTGTCACATCAAAAAGTCTTGCAGCTGTATCTCTAATTAAATAGTCTCTAAGAAAGTGAGCAATGTCAATACTTTGTTAACTTAATTACTGCACAAATGTGTATCATTTTAGTTGTCTATTGTGATTTTGCTTGAAATCTTTGTGGACTTTGTGTTAAAGGTCATGACAAATAATGCTCATGACATCTTGGATGCTCTTTGTCTAAGCTTATAATCTTGTCTTCTTTTGTACTGTATTATAACAAATCCTTAAATATGGCTATGTAAAAGCTTTGGGATCTGAATTCTTGAAAACAAATCCCATTAATGTATGCTATTTTCATTTATTTTATTTATTAGGATTGGACAGCAAAAAGTAATGATTCTTAATAAACCTTTCCTTAATCTTTAAACAGAATTGTGGGGAAAAGGTAGAAGCATAGCTGTTGAAGCTATTGTAGAGCATCATGGTGGGTTAACCAGCATGTGATTTTTAGGATGACTTCGGAATTAAGAGTTGTTTCCCTTTTGATTTTCATATTTTTTATTAATCTGCTGCAGTGACCTCAGTACTTTTTCTCAGTTCTATTACTCAAAGACATTTTGTTTTGCATTTAGATAGTGTATAACCTCATTGTATACTTAAAATCCATTGTGTGTACTGTGTTTCGGTACTTCGTACTTTACATAGAATGAGTTATATTTAAACATCTACATAAAGATTCTGTAAATAGAAACTCCCTCACTCCTTGCACGCACACAGATGTAGATTTTCATAGCCTGAGATAGTGGATTGTGTGATTAGCTGTCGTTCTCAGGTTTCTCTCCATTTGCTGTCTTTCTAAATCTACCATTTGCTAATACTTGACACCATATCAGCTTCACATTCTGGGACAGATCAAGTAAGAGTGGATGACATTATGGACTTCTAAAATATTTCCGAATGAAGAAAGACTAAATGCAGACAAAGGATTTTCTTCATGCAGGATAATGCCACACAGATACCGTATGTTATACTGTTACATAAGCCAAACACAATGTGTTCTACGGGAAGAAAAACAACAACATATTTAATCAGTAGGAGTATTTATTTGCTTTTGTTTGTTGGCATCACAGCTCAGTCATTAACAAATATCTGAGGTGTAATCGCACACGCTTTGGCTGAATTTTCACTCATTGTTAGGGTGCCATGGCCAAAAGAACGGGTCACATTCCCTTTGGGATTCTGCCAAGTTTTTTACGTTTTACTTTGATGAAAAGATACATTACGTTTTGCATCCTTTGTTTACATCATACATCACAAGCCTGCTCTGAAGCTGAAGGTCAGGTTGTTTAGATATTGATTCTTTTAATACTTATTAGATTTAACAGTATTATAACCACTTACAGTGAGCTTTTATTAACCGTTGGGAGCTTGGTCTCTTAATCTAGTTTGTTACTTCTTTCTTGTTACCATAGGGACAAATCTCTCTGTCGTGGGGCCACATACCAGTGGTGCTTGACTCAATTTTCTTCACATTGACTAGGCTAAGTTGGGAACAAATTCTAGCTGAAAGGACATCGTGTTGGTATAGTCGAAAAACATTTCATAGTTAGTTCCTGCTTCGCTGTTTTCTGGTTAAACAATGAACCTGTTCTGACTTTTGTGGAAAAACTGTAAATGAAAGAAGAGAAGATGAAGCTCATGTGTCTGTTTTTCTAGCTGGGTGTCCACACAGCGCTCTCACCGTGCCACATTCTTTCCCCTCTCCTCTGCTAATCACATTCAAGACCTCTCAAGTGGGGCTGTGATTAGATTGTATAGGCATCCACTGCCTCTGCCGCCTTATAAACATCAATTAGATAAAAGCAGAAGGAATGAGGTTCTTGCTAAAGTAAGAGACTAAGTTTGGCACACAAGAAGCCCATAAAGCTGATGTTGTTGTGTGAAGTAATAGCTTCTTCATGAGCTCCTGTCTGTCTTTCTAAATCACTATACAGTTTAGTGCTCTGTAGCATACATGTGTGTAGTTCTTGGCCAAAGCAAAGCAGTTGTAAAAGCATTCACAGGGCGATTCATAGAGGGTTGTAGGATGGAGTTTATGATGCTACTTTGCGCCCAAACACAAGCAAAACCAATGACATTCCCATTAGCTTATAGGCTAGACTTTTAGTTTACTCCAATAACAAATGTTAGCATGCTAATCCTTAAGTTAATGTTTACATTTTACGATATCTAACACAATACACTTGTTCTCTTCGAAATGGCAGAAAGTTAGCATTGACATTGTGAGCATGCTAACATGTTTATGCTATCATTAAGTGTTAGCTTAAGTACTTGCCAATATGGGCCTACATTAGCCTCAAAGCGCTGCTAGCATGCCTGTCGAAATCTTGCAGCCTGTTTCTTTCCCTAGTTTTTAACCTCTTTGCTGAATGATCTGAAAATATCGATTTCTTTGTATGAGAAAACATTAAAAGTTGACAGTACCTTCTGTTTTGAAAGGAGGATGTCATAAAGAAGTACATTAAAAAACAAAGGCTATACGGCATCTTCAGAGACTGCTGGCTGATATTGTACGACATGTTTCTATAGTACAAAGATAATGCATTTTTGATGATTCATGAATTCCTCCCTCTCTTTTAGGGCCATTTGCTCAGGATGACCCGGGTGCTCTGGGAGGGAAGCGGATCATCCCGTGCTTCAGGTGTGGGGAGTCATGCAAAGGACAGGTGCTGCGAGTCCAGAACAACCACTTCCACATAAAGTGCTTTACCTGCAAGGGTGAGTACCATCAATATGTGATGTTGTGGACATCCTGCAATCACACAGCAGGAATTAGTAATAAGGTCAAAGGTAGATTCCTTGTAGGTAACTAAATTTGGACATTGGACAATCCAATGAACAGAACTCCTCATGTGCAGTGAGGATGAATCGTGGCTGTCTTGAACACGTTATGAATTCCTGACTTTTGCTCCAAATTACTTCTAAATAGAGGAATGCTATGTACACATTATTCCCACAAATTGATTTTTATATACATTGCTGAGATAAAAAAAGCCTTTACCAATCATTCAATATCACTTCAATAACTTAGACCCCTTGGGATATAGGGATGACCCCCATCAGAGGCTTAGTAATGCATTTCTATACTGACATTGTTCAGTAGGACTGCAGTACTGTGGTGTGCTTTTAGTTAAATGTATAATAAATATGATTTATACCCTGAGCATTTGTGTTTTCTCGTTAAATAATGTATTAAAATGGGAATGTAAGCAGGAAAGCAAGTCACATTGGACCCTTTAGGTTGCATTCAACTTTTTTTAAATTGAGCTGATTTTGCTGGTCAACTTGCTGGTGCCATCAAATTCAATTTCGTAGAAAATATTCTGCATGGCTGTTGTCAGACTCAGATTAATTAAAGTTACTTTGTTTTGTGAAAAACATATTTTCTCATCAGGCTATTGTCCCCACTAATTTAACCTGACAAGCTTCTCGTGTTGTTGCCCTTTCATCCCATGTGACGGTGTTCAGAGCGCAGGGGAAACAAAGAGACATTTAGAACAGAGAATCCTGCAGTATATAGCAGTGGGAGGACCTGGGCATCTAGAGCTTAGTGGGCTTCATTATGTGTATTATGCATATTTTAAAAGTATTTAAAAACCAACAAAACATGTAAGGTGTTAGTGCATAGCTACAGGACAGGAATAGAGCCGTGCAGTAATGCCCTTGGCATTTCTGAAGTGGCAGGTTCAGAGGCACAGTTTCGGATATGGGTTGCGTGGTATCAAGTGACTCCAAACAAAGCACCGAAGAAACACTGCCCCTCTGTCAATAACATGTCAAACACATGAACACTGGCAGATTCATTAGGTCAGACAGCCCAAATAACATCTTTAATGGATTACATAGCTGTTGCAGTTTTTCACTCTACTACTCTGACAGCTCTCATTTTATTTAATTTGATTTAAATACCAAAGGGAATTTAATAAGCAAGGAATACAAAGAAATGAATTGTCAGGCAAAAGGCAACATATGCAAACCAATACACATAAACTCAAAAAGAGTACTTTCAGGATGAGTTCTAGATATTTTATAAGGTTATCAATACAAATGATCCTTAGCAATGAAAGCAGGCCTATCGAATGAGCCATGAAAACAGCAAGGGTGCCAACAAAAGTGCAGATTGGAATTTGTTGTTTGTTTGACTTCTTAAAGCTGTATTTAAGGAACACACATATAATCACTTTATGCCGAGCAAGTTAACCCTAATTTGGTCTAGTTTAATCTAGCCGTATTTGCTAAACAGCTAATGTGGCTTTAATGCTTTCTGTTGTCATCTGTCTCTCCCTGTATGTCTGTGTGCAGTGTGTGGCTGCGACCTGGCTCAGAGTGGCTTCTTCATGAAGAACAGTGACTACTTCTGCCCGCTGGACTTCCAGAGGATTCACGGCACGCTCTGCAACAACTGCGGGGAGTTTGTGGAGGGACAGGTGGTCACAGTTTTGGGGAAGACCTATCACCCAGCCTGCTTTGTGTGCACCGGTTGCAAGTAATTGAGAAAACAAAATCTTGGGAGTTTGGAAGCAGAACAGTTATTTTCCGTGTGGGGTAAACTCTTTCTCTGTTTCTCAGACAGCCCTTTCCTGCTGGGGATTGCGTCACCTTCAGTGGAAAGGACTGCCTCTGTCAGCGATGTATCCGGCCCGTGTCTCCAGTTCTTAGTCCTAAAGACATCAGCTCTTTTAATAGTAAGTGCACTCCTGTGTTATCGACTCTATGCGCATTACTTCCATTTGATCCAGTGTTGAGATCAAAACATATTGATTAAAGAAGCTTTAAAACAGACCAGAGACTCTGATCCCTTGCGGGCATAATCAGACAGAGGATAATGCACTTAACAATGATCAGCTGTACAACACTGAGTTTACATTACCTTAAAAATCCCCACAATCCCACTGGGATCCTGCCAGGTAATGACTAAGAGATACAGTAGAAACATACTCTCTGTATGAACTTGACCTTGTCTAGCTGACAGCTATAGATAGGGCAGAGATCAATAGGATTCAGATTCTTAATGCCTCTGGATTAAGAAGATCTCTCTTAAGGACTTTAAATAAAGGGGTTTCTTAGAACAAATCTCAAGGAAACAACACAGAGACTCAAATATTTCATTTCATACATGTATATCCGGAAACAATATCAAGGAACTGAGTTGTTTCAAACAAAATGTATGAGCCTATTTGGACGTCGAGAGTTAAAAGGATAGTTGGGATTTTTAAGTGGGATTATATGAGGTTGTTATTCCTAGTAAGTGTATTACCTAAGGAAGCTAATAAATGGATACTCTCTTACTGGGTATGTCCTGTTTGTGTTTTCAGACTGCTCTGGCTGTGGTAGAGACATCAAGAACGGCCAGGCTCTGTTAGCGCTGGCGGGCCAGTGGCACCTCGGCTGCTTCAAGTGTAAAACCTGCAGGAAGGTGCTGAGCGGAGAATATATCAGCAAGTAAATACACACCTCTCATTTAAAAGTATCTAACAAAATAAGGTTGGAATTAGAAAAGCCCAAATTATACACATTCAAGAATATCAGATTTTAATGTCAGTGTCTTTTCTTTCAGAGACGGCGTTCCCTATTGTGAGAGGGACTACCAGTTTCAGTTTGGGGTGCAATGTGACGCGTGTCAGAGGTTTATTACAGGAAAAGTCCTGGAGGTGAGACATCTTTGTTTTTTCAGTACAGATGTTGCTCATGGTTGCATGGTTAAAATTATATTGGCAGGGAAAAGTCATTTTTTGCAAAATACACTTATTTTGATATCTTATCTTGAGTGAATGTGTTTGTTGGCCCCTTCAACTCAACTCAAATTACATTCTGAACTATCTCAGACACATTTTTAGATGTCTTTTTATTGCCGGTGATACTGCCTTACTCTGAAGCTGTTTCCTATCTCATCATCAACCTATAGGCAGGGGAGAAACATTATCACCCCAGCTGTGCAAGATGCAGCCGATGTGAGAAAATGTTCAAAGAAGGCGAAGAAATGTTTCTGCAAGGTCAGTGTGAGAAATACCTCAAGTGGATGTGCATGTTTTTATTGTGCGTATGGGGATTCAAACCTGTGACGGATACATAAATTACAAAAATAACGTAAATGGTCAATGTATGAACAGTGCTTTATGTCCCTGCCTTGACAGGATCAACAGTTTGGCACCCGCACTGCAGAAGCAACAGCAGAACTGATGACAGTTACATGGTAAAAAAACCCACTTATTCACCTTAACTTCATACTTACTTAAACTAAGTTAAAATGATCTCCAAATATCTGGTAATATCCAGCTGTTGTAATTGTTGTGAAAAGGAGGAGGAGGCGAGTGTGATGTTTTTTGCACGTCGCTGTCCTCACACTTTCTCTTCCTTCCCAGGTCAGCAGACCAAAAACACCTTGTCTTGATTTCTTTTTCCCCCAACAAAAAGTGAAGGTTATTATCGTGAGCAGACCTGCCTTTTGCACCGATGCTTTTCTAGAGTTAGCAGGCTGTAATAATCTCACGCTTTGAGATGAACCGCACTCGCTTGTTTCACTTGCATCACTTTGCTCACCAGGCTTCAAGTGTGCTAGTTCAAGGCAGCAAAAATATGACTTCTTTAAAGTTGAATTTTTGCATCCAATTATTAGTAAATTAAGCCTATACGTTTGCTGCAGCTGTAAAGCATAACGATGGTCCAATATTTATTACATTTCATACAAAACATTAAAACCCAATAGCTGTAGCATATTGAATTTCATGTTGACCGAGATGCATGCTTGGCTATTTTATTTCCTGTACAATATACACCAATATACGCAAAATCCTGGCTGATATTGTTAGCTACAAATAAAGGGGTTTTATTATTGAGCATATCACAATGTGGAGCATTGCACACGCATGATGCCAGGCCCTCTCTGCTGCATCATGACTCTTAGTGCTTCTAGTGGAGATCTGAGGACCAAGTTATATGAGGAGACATTGAGCTAACACCTAAGCAAAAGTACGAGGTTCCTCAGCGTCCTATGAGTGAAACTAAGAGCTATTTTTTCTTTTAGCCCACTAGATCCTCATCGGAAAGCTCCAGTTCCCGGCCGGGTTCATGCACCCCGGGGAGTCCTGGACGAACCATCTGTGTAAGTTCTTGTGACGACATCTGACGCCGAACAGAATTCACGTGGCTTGATTTTACATTTGATTTATCATTTATTTGTACAGGCAAGTCGCGTGGATAAGGTGTCTCAAGATCTTTCTTTATGTAAACAGAGGGAATCATTTTAGGAAAATAGCCAATGTGAACATAGTCTTTCAGCTTTACCTTGACTGATCGGAACAAGTTTTAATGTTAGGGGAGAACAAACTGAGTTCAATTGCGGTTGAACAAAAAGCAACCACATGTTGAAAAGGAATTTAGATTCATCTTTGCTTGATCCATTTGAAGTCAATAGCAACTCTGAAATTGATTACAAAAACAACTTGTTGCTTTTGGTATCCTTTTAGTTTCCTCATTCCAGTTTATCATGTTCCATAGACTGCCACTGTATTGTGTGGAATAAACTTTCCCCCTATCAAAACACCTCAAATGTGAGCTAAAAACAACCTACCTTTCTTATACTTAAAAGAAGTACAGTATGTAGATAGTAAATAAAAACAGCTACTGGTCACAGATTACAGTGTAAATCTGTCCACCTCATGTGCCAAAGACTGTTTTGGTGGGATTAAAGTTTCATTCCTTGAAGTCTTGTTATAAGCCACCTTTCACCTGACGTAACCCATGCTGTCTGCTCCTTCTTTGTCCTTCATCCCCCTTGCCCCCGTCCTCCTCTCTCCTCCCTCTTCCTGGTCCCAGGCAAAAGTAGATAATGAGATCATTGATTACCGAGATTTAGCAGCCATTCCCAGAGTCAAGGCTATATATGAAATAGAGCATCCTGATATGATGTCTTATAAGTCTGTGAACGACAACTCCTCTTCTTTGGACAACAAGGGCAACAGACAGGACAGGCGAAGCTGTGCAGAGGTAACGTCAAGTTCTACCGGCGACATTTGTGTGTGTCATTGTTTGGATGTTGTTTTCTTTGGTTTCATGTGGAAACCTAAGACTTCCAACTTTTGGTCATTTTTCTTATTCCAGATATGATACTTTTAAAGATGTTTTCCTCTTCTAAAACATTTTAAAGAGGCCCTTTCCCGTAGTGTGTTATATAGGTTTTGTGCATGTAAATGGTCTAAAAAGTTCCCTCCAGAGGGAGTTTCTCTCCCACACTCCCCCCCCCATGCCTGAAACGCCTCCATTGGACTCCTTTGTTTACTTCCGTAACATCGTGACATCAACAACAGTTGCGCTTCTATTGGCTAGTCCTCTGACACATTGTACGTGATAGGCTAAGGGGCGGGACATCTCTAAGCGGTTGGCCAATCACAACAGAGCCTCCTACATTAAAGGATGTCAACATGTCACAAGGGCCCCTCTAAAAGATGCATGGTGGTTAGGATATGTTTCTCTGTTATATATGTTTTTTTTCATTTCATACTTGAGTTATTTTTATCTGAAGCATCTGAAGTGTATGTTTCTTTCTGGTTTCAACTTTTATTTTTGTCATTTTGATTAAGTCACCAGAAAGCGTATCTGAAACCACAGAGGTAAATATTAGTTTTTTATAAAAGCGGACGTATTTAACACACACATTCATTTTGATTTGTTGTGCATTCACACTAGTTTTGTGTCTATGTTCTTTCAAGGAGAGTTTTGAAATCAAAAAGTCCATACCCGCATCTGCAAGCCAGGGATCGTTCGGGGTTCAATCACTGCACAATCGTCACAGCTACACTCCGTCTCTGTCCAGATCACCGCAGCACTTCCACCGGCCAGGTGAGTGAACGCACAAAAGTCAACTTTGAATCTCTGTATCACCTTTCGATAGATCTTAGCCCACCTCTGCTCACTTTTTCTTTTGTTTTACCGCCTTCCCTTATCTGCTCTGCTTCCACGACTCCTCCTTCCACTGCTTTCGTGGAATAACAAACAGGATTGGTGCTTTCTTCCTCTTTAATATCTTGCAACAATGACACATGCCCTGCTCCCCCTTTATGTCACAACCTTCTGCCTCACACTAAAGGTAAGAACCCCTGCTCTGCTGCCACCTTCAATGCATCCCTTCTCCCCTCCTGGTATTGCCTTACCTTCTTTGCCTATCTTTTATATCTCCTATCAAACACTTATATTTAATAGCTATTTATGTTCTAAACTACAAGGGACTGTGGTAAGTTTGATAAAACAATCATTTAATACGACAGAAGTACTAAAGACAAACTGGTTTATGGGTCAAAGATGGAATTTTTTAGGACAGAGAGATGTGATTTCTTTTATTGTTAGAAACCCTGAGCCATCTAGTGGTCACATTTCATAGATCAGTCGCCCTCCTACTATTTTCCTATCTTAGTTTAACATAAACAACAACGGTTTGTGCCCCAGACAGAAAAAAAACACACCTGCTTGCTCCTTCAAATCTTCCATTAATCTTCCCTTTTTCCCCCTAATTTCATATTTTACTTGGCCCTACTTTTTCTTTCCTCTTGTTCAGGCGCCTCACTAACTTATTCCCCTGAAAATAAATCCTTCAAATAAATCTAGATCAAAGTGGGTATTTATAAAACTGGTTTGATTGATTTGAATTAGTAAATATTCCGGTGCCTGTTCCCGACTTCACTCACACATTCCTCTAAAGCTCTATTTATAGGTTTTTGAAGCCTGTGTTATTGTGTGTGTGTGTGTGTGTGTGTGTGTGTGTGTGTGTGTGTGTGTGTGTGTGTGTGTGTGTGTGTGTGTGTGTGTGTGTGTGTGTGTGTGTGTGTGTGTGTGTGTGTGTGTGTGTGTGTGTGTGTGTGTGTGTGTGTGTGTGTGTGTGTGTGTGTGTGTGTGTGTGTGTGTGTGTGTGTAATATGACAAGCTCTGACCGCTAATCGCTGGCATGTGTTTTCAGTGGGAGATGAAAATCCCTCACAAACCACACGGCCTTGATTTTGTATAGTGATCGATGTGTGGTTTTTATATTCAACAATTAGAAACATTAGATCCTTAAAGTGATCTCGATGAGGATTTCTGAAACGATGCAATAACATGAATTTATATTTAAGAAAACATCTACAAAAAGGTGTTTTTCTGCAAATATAAATGTCATTATTGCTCAAGCTTTTGGCACATCTGGCCTGTTTTCTATGTTGTAAATGTCAGATATACTATATATAATGTTGTAGATATACTTATACATTATGCCAATTCTAGTTCCAGTCCTTTTCAGGGAATTTCCTCTAAATTATATGTTAAAATGTACATATAAATACCATATTAAGACATTGAAAAAGGAGAAATGGGACACGACAGTGGGTTCTAACTGACAGTGTTAATGTTATTCCCGTTCTGCTGTGTGATATTTAAGAATGAATCATCTGCTAACGCTGCATTTTGTTTCCATCAGCAGACGAAGGCTTTAATATGTACAGACGGCCTCCAATTTATAAACAGCAAGGTATGATTTGTTCTCCATTTATTTAATCTTTTTTAACGCTGCTCGACTCTTTTAAAGGCACTGATTATTATCTCCGTCGTGTTTCATTTCACAACATTGGAGTATTTTAAGCGCCTGGATAACACCTTGTTATACAATTTAGTTGTAAATCTAAAAATAGAGCAGTACTGAGAAGTGTGTTTTACAGATCAATTAGCAAAAGCCTAAAAACAGAACCAGGGGAAGTATATCTGAATCAGTAAATCGGATCTAATTTGCACAAGGAGCCGAGTCTGGCTGTAAGTCGTCTGATGAGGAACTGATCTGTCTGTTTCACTTTCACATAGATCCAAATTCCTCTACATCACAAACAGCCTCTTTGCCTGGATACGGTCGCAAGGGCCTCAATCCGGTAAGAGCAACATCACCGATACATAATCTGTCTGTGTGAATTATTGCATAAGGCTAGTGGGTGACCTTTTAATTCTGTAGGTGGAATTGGTATCTTTAGAAACACATTAGAAAAACTAAATGACGTTTGTCCAACTTACAGCAACTAATAAATGAATCAATGATTGTTGTTTCCTCTTTTTGCCCCCTGTCTGTTCTTCTAATTAAGCCACGGTCAGCTGATTACTCCCATTACAGCAGTGACAGATTTAAAGGTGAGTATTTAGACATCTTTATTTTTTATCATGGGTTTCAGTAATCACTATAATTCTTTTGAAAATTAATTTGTGTTGCCTTTTCTTGGCCTTTCTCCCCGCCTTTCAGACTTTAAGGTATGTGACAAGACTTTAAATCCCCTGCTTTTGCTTTCTTTGCTTTCCTGTTTGGTTTAACTCACTGTCTGCGTGAGCATGTTTTATCAAGTAACTCAATTGTATTCAAATCTGTAATGCTATAGCAGTGGCTACAGCTTGCCGAACTCTTCATTATTGCGTATATTGCACGTATTATGTAACTAACATATACCACACCAATCTCAAATATAAATGACTTGCAGTAATTTGGGTTTTATAATTGAAGTGATTAATCCTGCCATGACATTTTTCCATTGCACGTGTTTGCTTCATTCTATAGCTCACCCATGACGGTCAATATCCATTAGCACGAATGGACAGAGGAGTGTCCATGCCTAATTTGTTGGAACTGAAAGCAAGTATTGTTTGTATATTCATGTGTGCTATGCGAGAGTTTTCCCTGCAAAGATGTATCATGTTCTGCACCTACAGCAAAAGCTGAAAAGATTGCTCGAGTAACAATAGTCGAATATGTTTCAAGGGCATCCTAATTATTATCCTTTCACTATAATAGCATCACCCTAAAGACTGAGTTACTATACATACTATGTGACGGTGGCCTTGAGGGTCAAAACAAAACATTTGCAATACTCATCATGGGAGAAAACACAACACTATTCAGAAAATATCAGTCGTATCATTTTAGTTAATGGTGGCCATGAGGGTCCAAACACCTTGCCTAAAACAAAACAACTTTTCAGCAAAAAAACAATTTCATTTTTGTGAAATGTTTTTTTTTCCTGGAATGTTGGGGTGTTTCGACACTCAGGGCCACCGTAGTATTTAAATATTATGCATGACAACAGTGCAGTGGTCATAAAAGATGCATGTTACGTGATGATCTTGCTTCATCTGGTACCTCGGTAGCTGGTAAGGTATCCGTACAAACGATTGTGATTAGGGGAAGCATGTGCAAGAATCAACGTATTAAGGATTCTCAACCCGGCTTTGTTTTGTCAAGGTCTACCCATATGAGCTGCTCTCAGTTGGGAGTCGAGGCCGGGTGAAGCTGCCCAAGGATGTAGACCGGACAAAACTTGAGGTAAAGTAGCAACAATAGCATTATTATTAAAGTGGATAAAGATCCATAGCCTTTTGTCAGCGCTACACACCATGCCTTATACCTACATGGACGTTGATTAACTCCTCTACAGTGGCATCATCTGCTCAAATATTCTTCTTAAGGACCTTGAGGACATGTTTTTTTTCAGTCAAACCTACAGTAGATTTTTATTTCAAGAACAGTAAATGCACCACACAAATGATCCGTGCAGCTTTTTTTTTTAACCATCAACGTTATATCTCTACTCTTTCCTTTGCAGCGTCACCTATCCCCGGCTTCATTCTTTGAGGTTTTCGGCATGGGCTTCCAAGAATTTAACATGCTTCCACTATGGAAACGAAATAACATGAAGAAGCGTGCAAATCTCTTCTGAGTGCTGCCTGATGCATGCTTTGACTCGTGGTTAATGTGCAGTAAATATTGTGTTCTGATGACCCCTTACGTTTATTTCTAAAAAACTAGGCACGCTTTTGTGTTTCCCAGTTACCTTATGTGGGTTATTGTTAGGAACATTGTTAATATGTCAAATCAAAAATGAACTTGAGAACTCAACTTACTATATTGCCTTCACTAATAGATAGCCATTATTATTTTATATTTTCAGCCCAAACTCATTAGGGAATATGTTCATATTGGATGATGCAGATGTTTACAATCTCCAATTATCCTAAATGCAACAGGAAGTGTGGCATCAAGAACAGAGACAGTCACGTGTTAATTGTTGACTTCAGGCACCAGACTGTGTTTGTGAGAATAACTCATACAGACAACCTCACCTAATCTTAACCTCTAATATTTTAATTGGCTTTACACAACGCTTACAGTGGTTAAGTTCAAATCATTAGCAAAAGGCTCATATTTTGTTTATTTTGCAAAACTCTGGATTATGATCAGTGACACCATTTTAAAGGGGAATGTATGCTAAAAATGATGTATTGCACATGGCAACTGGAAGAAATGGTTAGCTTGATAATGTTTTTTCTCCAAGATTTTCTGTTTGCCCTCTGAAAATTCAAGTTTTCTTAATTTTAAAACATATGGTTTGAAAAGCAGAACCACAGATAATATAATCGCAAACTATTTTGACAATAATCGCTGGGTGTCTCATGCAAAAACGGAAACCTATTTTGTATCCTATTAAACTGAACATTTAAATACATCACCTTGGGACTTTCAGCAAATGGGTTTGGAATTTTTTTCTTAAGATGTTCAGAATGTTTATAGACCAAGCAATATATTTAGAGGGTATTTATGGAATTTAAAGTCCATAAAGGCTGTGAGGCTAGCTCAAGTTGACTTGTCTTTAATTAAAAGCCTTTGTAGATCATTATTAGTACACTTTAATGTACGTCATGATACCTGATGTATGCTGCAGTGATTAGGTACATGTCTTCATGTCAATAACACGTCATTCTGATAAATGATGTGACAATGTTTTCATGTCTACTTCTATAAACTGTTTTAGTTCTGTTATTTATTTAATCACACTTTGTTGTCTCCTGAATACACAATTGTTAACATATGGCTGTAAAGCAACATTTTTGAGTGACTAAATGATCACTGGAATGTGCCTAATCGAACTTTTGAACGATTAGGGGAATTTGACCCTTTTTGTTTTGTTTTATGTTTTCCCCTGACTTTTTACTGTATGTGTTACCTTCTCACTGCTGTCCCAGCACAACACCTCAAGCGCCCTAAATAAAGTGTTGCACTTCTTCCAAGTTGAGCAAATGAATGTCTCTTCATTGACAGAATGAGGTTGTGTATGCATGATGAGGCCATATTTTTGCACATGTCAGGTTTTCTTTGTGTGCATCTCCCAGGAGTCTGGATCATCAACTTGGAAAAAAAAGAAGAAAGACTCTTGGAAGTTGCCCATGAAAACAGACATGCAGACAACAGACCTGGCTTTCTATTATGTGCAGAGAAACTGTCATGATGAATATTCTTCCAGTACAGCATGATTGTTTTCTTACCATTGAGAATATCAGTCAAAATCCATAATAAGAAATCCTACTCGGTATGATACCATTTTCATAACATCACAAACTCACGGATCACTTTACATTTGTATCCATAAAGCCATTTGTTTTTTCTTTTTCCATTTCCAAAAGTTACTCACTGTGAAACCAACAGATGGTGCTCTGGAGCCTGGAATCAAAACACCACTTCATGATTGCTTTGCATGTTAATCATGAATATTTGCCAAGCTTTTTTTTAAAAGATTGTATTTATCAGTGTATCTGCAACATTCTTTTTCTTTACTTGCATCTAACATGTAGTGGTTATAGTGGAAACATGGCTTTAATCGTGGTCCTTTCCATAGTGGCTTACTAGACCCATGAGTATAGGATGATGTAAGCAGATTAAATCATCATTAAGTAAAATACATTCCTGCTTTTCATCTGTCCTTATCAAACGAGTCGATTGAGGAATGTGTTTAAATTGGGTAAAATATTAAGAGTTTTGGACAATATTTTGTGTGATATATAGGCTCAGGCTGGTAGGCTAGGTCACAGAGGGACAAATCTTTACATACTGTAGTGCATTTTATGGCAATTATTATGGAAGGAAGATCATATAACCATAATCATAAGATGTTATCATGTTTATTAAAATAAATCTAGTAAAGTCTCAAACCAGCATAAATCATTTTCATCTGAGGCAACACTTTTTGACAGTGTTCAATTTCTGGAAGTGAAAGAAAGAGAAATGTTCTGTCCACCAATTTTTATTCTGCTTTTTTAGTTCAGTTTGAAAGATTAGCACACCAAACAGAAAACATG
Organism: Eleginops maclovinus; assembly: GCF_036324505.1. Classification (NCBI taxonomy): domain Eukaryota; kingdom Metazoa; phylum Chordata; class Actinopteri; order Perciformes; family Eleginopidae; genus Eleginops; species Eleginops maclovinus. The sequence continues at coordinate 6,226,925 of NC_086358.1, read as the reverse complement.
CAAAGTAAATATTATTACTCATAAAAGAGGCACCCTGAATAAACCTATGTCTTTTCAGAGGGCACTGAAAAATATTATCTCAGGCTAACATTGATAACATCACAGTTTCACACAGAAGTTGTTGTTTTTGTTATCATGGGCTGAACCTTGAACCTTTAAAGCCCACCTAGCTTGAGGGAAAGCGTTGGAGAATTCCGAGGCTTTCTATTGGTCAGTTAACGCACGAGCTCGGTTGTGGGCGTTTCTGATTGGTCGGCGTTGCTGTCAATCAGCACTTCACTCTCTATTGAGCACCTCCCAGTCTCTACACAGACTGGCCCAGGCGAGGATTTTCATCGAAAACATCCACCTCAGACTGCGTACCAGAGCCGGGGGGGAAACGGTGCTACGACGACCGGGGAATCGACGCTATGGATCCAACTGTCTGACAGCCGCGTCCATGGCGTTTTTTAAAGTTGGTGTTGGAGGCGTTAAAAGGATTCAAGAGCAATGAATGCGGTATCACTTGTTAGATAGAGAGGGGCCAAAGTGGACTCTCCCTCCTCGGTAGATCCGTTCCACCCGATGGAGGCTGACGGGACCTTTGCAGCGAGTTCGAGGCCCGGAGGGTCACCTGAGAAACACCTCGTTGCAGGAGGCAATTGAGGAAAATACCGTGCACACCTGTCTGCGCTTTCAAGGACTTACTAGACAAGTTCTTAGTGAGCACAACAACAAAAGTTAGCTGCGGGAGGCGAAACCCCCCCTGCACAAGATGACTATGTTAGATACCACTTAGCGAGGGGTTACTCACCGCCTCAGGTAACACAGGACAGGTGAACTACGTTACTCTTTAAAACGGACTGCACACTTTTTAGAAGTCATACCAAATCATTTGACTGCGACGATTCATCAGTTCTCTTTTGAAGTTGTGTTTTTTTTTTTACTCATCAAGTGTCAACCATGTCACTCAAAGACAATGCTTGTCGGAAATTTCAAGCCAACATTTTTAACAAAAGCAAATGCCAGAACTGCTTCAAGCCCAGAGAATCACATTTGCTGAACGACGAAGACTTGAATCAGGTGACCAAATGCTTTTTAAAATAACATGTCACACTTGTGATGACTGTCTATGTAAGTATGCTGTATTAATGATGCACTGAAACACTGTTTGTATCCCTCCTTCTGATGTACACATTTCAAATGGTTAGTCATATGTCAATAGACCATGAAGTGCAAAGGTTAGATTAATTGGACATAATTAGTTTCCTGCCCAAGGGCACATATTGACCTCAATTCATGCAGATATGGCTCCACCCAGCTCCATGCTTTCCAGCACAGTAGCCTACTATCAGCTGCTTCTGTTGACTACTTTGGGTCAGTGTTTTATTTCATTGTCTAAAGTTGGTTTGGTGTCCAATCCTATGTGTTTTATCCAAATGTCCAATGATAGTTCAAAAACATTGGAGACTGACACAATCTGTGCCATGTTAATCCAAAATGAAGCTGTTTCAATAATGCTTCCTACTGGCACGAGTTGTTGACATTGGTGGGTTGTGAAAGGTGGCATCTGGCAGCTGAACTCTGTTGGCCTTTATCGTGGTCATTGCCTTTTGGTAAGCTGTTTAACGGGACAGATCAAGAGTCCCCAGTATCCAGGCAGTTTGTGTGATGACACCCCTGATGCTTTTTACGTTAGCTTCGACATGGCTGTGTGATGACTAACTTCAAGCCGACATTGTCCACAATTTCCTGTAATTTCCTCCTCTATGACCAATGGCTCCTCTGTTGAGATGGAAATACTTTTGGGGGTATGTGTCCTCCTCAGAGGAATTTCTGACCCACTGTCCAACAACTTTATCCTTTGATGACCGCAACCGGGAAATGTTATCATCGGCGGTCAGGAACTGAAAACCAAGGATGTGCTAGCCAAGTTATTCATTGTTTGAATCCAGTGTAAAGAAGATACTGAAGGCCTGTGAGTCTTTTCCAGTGCATATTTCCAGCATTAGTTTTGCCTCCCCACCAATACGCCCCTCAAAGCCCAACGCTATTGCTGCAGTTTTACAGTGATTTATAATGTGGGGTAATAAGAAGTTGAAAGGCCATGAACACACGCGAACACACTCAAATGGCTCCATTTAACCCACTGAACCACTGAAGTGTAAAAAATGACCTAAATTCATCTCATCTTTTCTCTCTTCTGTGGACTTTCAATTGGGGTTGCTGTCAGGTCATGTGAAGAGAGATGGGACCCTTGGTTTCAGAGTTTCTACTTGGATAAAGCTAGTGTCCCGGTATTCGTATATTCCCTTTCAACACTTACTGTTCTTTCTTGTACTCCCATCGTAAAATAACTTAGTCTACTCTGTAAGGTGTGATTCCTAGGGGTGTGAACAAATATAGAGTTTCGCAATTTGCTTTGGGATACCGTTATCAAATCCCAGATTTTGAATAATTGGTCGCAATGCAAAGACATGTTAAGACAGTGGCCTATTCTGTGGTGTGTTCAAACCCCCATCCGCTAAATGGGAGTGATGAGTCTATTAATTTGAATCTTCCACTCCAATGTAAACTGAGACAGGAAGAAGCGTAAATGGGTGTGTGTTCTTTCAAATGCAATATATTCCCGAGATTGATTAGTTATCCCTGTACCGTGATATCCGTATTATTTTTGCCAAAACACAGCCTTAGCAACTCTTATGCGTCACCTCTCAGGTTGTGTTCCAAAAGTTGCAAGTCTACACAAACTCTTGACTTATCAAGGTTACAGGTTGGGACTTCCGATTTCAAATGTCCTATTATGACATTTTGTTTACAAAGTCACTGAGCTGAGAAATGTGCTGTACCTCCTACAGTCAAAGCGAAAGAGTATTTAATGATGGATTATACTTGGCTTTACATGGGATGGAGTTATGACTGTAATCAAAACCACTGGTAGAACGACAGAGAGGTGCCAGGCGGCTGTAAATGTCAAAGCTTTTCCAAATTGATTTGTAGACTGTTGTTCCACAGACTTGGGCGTGCAGTGGGATTACGTAAGGTACTTTATTTGTTAAGCTCTTTAGGTGTAGGTGAGATTTGTAAACATATTTAGTATAATGATTGGCCCGCTGCACTAAACCCCTGCAGTGGTTATGCAGGGTTTTTTCTGGCTCTGCAAACAAATGCTGACTACTACAATGGTCAGTGTTCAAGAACGTTCCAGAACAATTTAAGAGACTGCCAGGCCAACTTGCATTTCTCAGTTTGAATTGCAAATCTGGAGCCACAAAAGCTCTCAACCTCTGCTTCTCTCTCCTGTTTCTCTTCCACTGTTTTTCTTGCTAACTTCTGCCTCTTCGCTGCCCCCCTCCACCCACCAGTCCACCCACTTAGAGGATCAGAGGGGAAAATCATGTGTGTTAGCCTTTCCTTTTTATTTTCCCAGGGCAGCATGGCGCTCTGGAATAAAGCCAGCTGGAGAATGTAGCCTGCAGTCTACTCAAGAGAGCTAGTGACTAATACACACCTTCCAAAGTTGAACCACAATCTGTGTTGTGCGTGTGTAATCCTGTCTGATACTGGGCACAATATAAACCCTGAACTATTATCCTCCAGTTCTAGCTACAAACTGTTCAAATGTGCACAATTAAACAGATAATCAATGTGTTAAAGTGGCTGCTTTGGTGTTGTTTGAATGACCTTAATGTTTTTCCGTCATCAGGCAAAACCTATTTATGGAGGATGGTTGCTGCTGGCACCGGAGGGAACAAACTTTGACAATCCGTTACACAGATCTCGGGTAAGTGGTGCCTTTGCTGAACTTGAAATTGATTATGGTTGGAAGGGAGATTTTTTTATTTAATCAGCTCTTTTTGACTTTAAACATTTGGTGCTTTAGGAAGGAAAACAAATCTTGCTTTGACCCAATGTCTATAGCTTTTGCTCGTGCCAAGAGAGGTTGAGTACTTAGGATTTTGTGTCGAACATCTTTGAGTACAAGATGCGTATTATTCAGAATATTATGGCTTCTCAAAAGGCCACACAAGTGGAAAAAGGCAATTGGCCCGTCTTTAAATTCTGTTATGCTTTCAAAGGATATCCAACAAACAGGAGGTCTGGTTATTGTGACTCCTGTAGATGTTTCAGCAGTGTCCTGTGGAAGGCTCGCCACCCCCCCCTATCAGAAGAATCCACACTATCCAGCAATAATGAGCCTGGTATTGACTTTATTTCATGACTCCTGGTCCCCCGTAACATCATGTAATGGGAGACGTGCTCTGTTGCACCACTTCCTTTATCAGCTCCCAGATTATACTGTGGTGGTGCATCCCAAAGAGGAGTAGTGGGAATGTGGGGGAGGAGAAGGAAGGAAAAGTCCCAGTTCTCACAGCCACACTGATAGCTTCCATATGGGTTTTGGGGGGGAAAAGCACCTCTGGATCCTTCCACTCAACTACTGTCAACAGGCTGCTGCTGCTGCTTTGACATACCACTGATGTGCTCTGCCTATTCTTACAATCGGCTTTTCCCCGCTGTGTATAATTGGGGGCCTGTTGTGCTGAGGTGAGCAGGTTGGACCATGTTTTGACTGACCAACAAACAAATAACAGAGAAAAAAGAGCTGACGTGTTGGCTGAGTCATGTTTTAGGACCAGTTTGTGGACCTGTGGTTGTAAATGTTCATCAAAAACACAGTGAGACAGAAATCTATCACCCTTTTACTGGATATGACTGCAGTGACCTTTTTAACATCCCTTGTGACGCTTATCAGCACCCCTTTTGAGACCTTCAGATGCCTTTTAGGTTACAAAACACTTGTTAATATTTCATGGATTTGCCTCAGTTGGAATCGGAGCCAGGGATATTTAATACTGAGACAAAACGGCGTGTTAGGATAAGAGGGGGGCAGTGGAGAGATCATCAAGCCAAAGAGAGAGGACATCAATAAAAACTGTAATTTAATCAATTCCTCTAATCTCAGCCTAATTCTATCCAAGAAATGAAATGTCTCCTTTTATATGAGTTTTAAAAAATATGATAGGCTTCACCTCAGTAAGACAAATTCAATCCCCTGAGACGCTACAGTCAAACCAAACGGGGCTTTTACCTACTGTATTCTGTCTATTGTCTTTTATTTCCTCATACAATTTAAAAGTAAACTAATCTTGACTTCCTGAATGCCGGGTAAACATGTGATGCAGTCAATGCTGAATGTGTGCCAAGAACTTGGATGCCACTGGATAGCAACCGTTTCCCAAAGGCGCGCCAGCCCTTATGCATTTACTGTTTGTTTGTTTGCGCCCCAGTATAGCGGCCAAGTGTTTATACCCTGAGGAGTGCAGTATATAACATTCAAGAAGTAAATTGGATAATTTGCAGATTCATTTACTGATCCAATTTAAAACATCTGGCTTTATAAACTAAATATCCATCAGTATTTCTAACTGTGTAAGCACGTTCATAACTAGGGTTGGCTAATGTATAAAAAGCAACAGCTTCTAAAAACAACACTAAAGGCTTGCACATTACAACATGTTGCTTCATCATTCATGTAATTAGCTGTTATGATATCTGCGTTGTGACCATGTGAGTAATTCAAGCATTTCTTTGTTGTGTTTAATGCAGAAATGGCAGAGGAGGTTCTTCATCCTTTACGAGCATGGCTTACTGCGCTATGCTCTGGACGAAATGGTGAGTGAATGCTTTTTTCCCCATCAGCTGCTGGGTTTGGTTAGCTTTGCAGCAATTTTGTTAAATGGCAATATTTGAATAATCGACTGCTATTACATATAAGCTGCTGGCTTGGCCTAGCAAATCATGGATATGATGGTTTGAGTGGTAAAAGCATCATCAATTACCGTGCATTTACACAGTCACTGGCACAACTACTATGACCAATTATACGTATAATTATTCCCAATGTCAGCACAATATCTATCCATTTAAGGGAAGTGCTCTTGCCCCTTGTGACTCGTTGTGACTTGTGACTGATTTTATGTGACAATGATATGGGAAGTGTTGAGTTTGCTTGATTTACCAGCGTATCAACAAAAAGTTAACATGGTGGCTCATTTCATCAATAAATACATCTGCATCTCAAATAAGGAGCTGGCTCTCTTTGCAGTTGGGTTGAATAAAGAGGCCAAGATGATAATTGATCATTTACAGTAGTTTTCCCTGTTGCTTGATTTACTACATATAATATCTCTAGACCGTTAAGTAGCTAGTGGCAATTAATTACTTTTGACTGGAGTAGAAAATCTCATTTCATGCTTGTGTTGATGCTCTAGGTCAAAGCATTTCTCATGACATACTTTAAACACTGGAATTGTTTGATAGCTACGATTTTAAAGTGTAGTTATTTAGGAATACCTGGAGCATGCGATGGTCTCACCAGGCGGCCGCCACACCGTTAACACCTGCGCTGTCTTTCATACAAAAGACAATCTTGTGAATGTGTTAAACTCTAAGCCAACAAGCGTAGCGGTGTCAAAAGGAATGAAGTGACACCATATGGTGTTAAAAGTCATGTGCTGAGCTTTGTTTGTTTGTTTAAGTGGCTAGCATGCTTATTGTGCAAGAACCCCGTGCTTACTTCCTGTTAAATAAAAACAGGAAAATCAACTTGATGCCGGGAACACTGATGTCTTTACTGATCATTAAGGGTGCCAGCCGTCTGGTTATATAGCAATAGTTATATGTAAACTGACTGACTGTTTTTGTAGGTCACTTGAATACTAGATGGTCTGTTCCATACGTACTGTAGCATATAGGCATGCTGGATATTGATTGACCCAAAGCAGCGCTCACCATTTTTCTTTTTCTATATGTGGATTTGCTTTATAATGAGTTGAAAGCAGGAGCAGTTGATGCAGCACTCGCTTTGTTGCTTTTGACCCTTCAATACTGTATGTGTCTCATTCTCTGGCGGAGGAGAGAGATGCTGAGAGGGTTTATGTAATAAAAGCAGCAGGAGATAGGCTGCTGTGTAGATTTTTATTCATTACTCAACTTTCAGGGTCATTCCACCCTCCTATAGTTATCTGAATGGCAAGGTTAGTGTTTCCAAAGTGCATCCACGGGTTTGATTGCTGAAAATGTGATTGTTCGTAACGTGCAAAAATACTGTTCTGGCTTAAATTTTGGCTTCAAACTGAATGCACTGGGGAATAATGACAGCAGAAGAAGCATAGATGATGAGTTGTTTACTGAGGGGGGACAAAGGAAAGTGGCGGATGTCCTCCTCCATTCATCTCGCTCCCTCCATGTCACTCTTCATCTTTTCATCCCCGCTCTGAATGCAGGATCAAAAGGAGAGGGGGGTTGCAAGGGTCTAGAGCTGGAAATATCAAGTGACACTAAATATAGAAACCAAATGCATTAGAATAATTGTTTGGTGTTGAATACAGCTGCACAAAGTTGGCTAATGGGCATACATATCCGGCACTCGTTTTCCGAGGACAAAGAGGTAAAATACATTTTAGAAAACTGAACAACTGGTAGGCTTAGTAACTGTGATCGGCATTATGGGTTTTTATAAACTCTTGACTTTTATTGAAGGACTTTATACTTAATGTAAAATACTTTGGTGCAGAAACGTAGTATGAAGCTTCAATAAATACTATCAACACTGGAGCACTTTGAATGAAACCCTTTTTTGCAGCGTTGATGTGCAATAGTCCATACTGGATGATGGCTATGGTTAAGAAATGTGATGCCCGGCTGCGTCGTATGCATAAAACATACAGTTAACTTGTTAAATGCTTCTGATTGCTAAAACCAACATAAAATACAATAACAGAGACCAACTCTAAGAGCAGTTTAAATGGTGTATTATGAATGACATACGGTCAAATCTAAACACTGCCAGCTTTCACCAGTATAACATCGCTCTAGACCACATCAGAGCCCCCATCTGAGAGCAGTAGTTTGGGTTGTAGATGAGGAGGTGCCCCTCTGTTTTCCTCCCAGCCTAGTTTTATGACTCTCGTGTCTTGGCTGTAACCAAACCCAGATGGACTGCGGTCCCAACCTGCAGGATGTGGCACGGCCTCGGGGGAAAGGAATGGGTTAGCAGAGGCCTGGAAGAGATCATAGTTCCTACAGCCATCGATTTAGGGTTGCCCACCTAAGGGGAACACCCAACACGACGCACCACTGCCATCATTTCATGCTAAGAGCTGCTATGGCTTTGAAGAGCCGTTGTGTCCAGCATACAAGTGGTGGAGAAAGCTTCAGTAAGATTGTGAGAAAATGTCTTCTGAGAGGAAGGATGTAGACAGTGAATAGCTGTAAATGTTGGCCTGCAATGAACATGTGCAGCCATGCAAGGCTAATGTTTTAGTACAGCTTTCATGGATCATTCTTGGCATACAGTAGGCCTCCAAAGAAGGGCGTTAAAGTTTGTTGTGACCATGATAGTTACTGAATTTAAATAAGAAATGACATAACTCTACTCCCAAAGTCTGCAGTCACACAGCGTCTGCTATCTGCTGAATGTACAAGCTAGATTCTCCCAGAGAATACCCAGTTATTTAAAGGGAGCGTTGTCAAGGCAACAGGTTTTGTCCCTTTTGTCCAGCAACCATTGACCATGGCATGTGTAACATGGGTCTGGGTTATTCTCTGTTTTGTGGAGAGCTCTGGCTGTCTCTGTCCTGACTGTAGGGATACAGGACAGAATGCTCTGGCATTAGAGCACGAATGTGTGGGCTGAGGTTTTCTCCAGGCTCAGTCATATGGTGAGCAAAGCCTTTCTACAGTAGCTGTGTAAAAAATCATCAGACCCAGCAATCGAAAGAAATGTGCAAGGCTGGATCAGACAGAGTTTGTGCTGAGCTGCACATGTTTCAGTGTGTTTGTGTGTGACTAAAGGCACCTGGGAATGACGGTGCTTGACTGCAGAGGCCGTGTCATGAACAGGTGTTGCTGGGTTTTGAGAAACCCTCAGACTAAGCTGTCTTGAGTTCACACTGTTGACAGAAAGTGAACTCATGTACTCATTTAGAGGTAAGGAAAAGACAGATGTACAACATGAACAGAGGCCACCTAAACACGACGGTGAGAATAAGCTGTTTAACTGAAGTAAGAAACACACATACACTAAATCCATTATCACGTCGCGGTGAGGGCAGCTATGTGGGTGTAAAGAACTATCTAGCTCCACTTTAATGACATGAGTGCGAGTTAAAATGATCCAACACCCACACTCTAATAACCGCTTTGCTATGCGGTCCAAAATACACGGCACAACACCTAGCTCCCATTGACCTTGTGTTGCCCTAATTGAAGCCTTTTCATACTGACACACACACACTAGACACACACACCTCGTCATGTGATCTCGGCTGAAATATTTGTCTTTGCAATGTCTCAAGATCTGTTGTGGTCTCTGAGCTCACAATGAATCACAGCCACAGCACTGAAGCTTGTATTACTGTTGACGGTGCATTGTGCTCCATATTTCGTAATGATTTGGAGGCCATTGGAAAGAAAGTGCATTTCTTGTTCACATTCTTGTCAATAATGCATTTTAGTCCAGATAGAAGACGCAGAGTATACCTGCAAATAAAATGAGGCTACCTATTGAGTTGCATTGTACAAAAGACCCATTCAGAGGCTCTTGAATTGCATGTTCCCTTTAGAGTGCATTGAGTGCAGTTGACTGTCTGCACCACAGCCATATTCCTTGTAAATCATCCAAGGAGAACATGACGTTTTAGCTGTTAACTCATTCTCATTTCATCTTAGCTCAATTAATTTCCTGTGTTTACTGGACCCCATAGCACTGTCCAAGAACTGCGTGTTTTGAGAAACTTTCCTTCATTTCCAACACATTTGTGCATTCTTTGAACTTGAGGCACACCATTCTGCTGCCTCTCTCCTGAATCTTCTAGACATGAGCATATACAACCCAATGAGCAATGTTGGCAACGCAGGCTTGTAAGACCGTTCACATGCTGAAACATGCGTAAACTCCCTGCCTTCTCAGTGAAAAAAATGAAATTCAGGACTATTTTTAACTGATTTTTGAGTAGCTTTTCTCTTGTGTTGGTTGGAAAATGAGGGGAGCTTTCTAGGGAATGGATGAGTGGGCAGGGCCTCTTTGCTGTGTTGTTGCCTTCGGGCTCTCTATGCAGGGAATAAGTGGAGGCTGACCACCCCACCCCGTCAAATTAGGGATACTTATAGGGGAGCTCCAAGTCTTGTACTCGTAGCAAGCCATGGGAAACGGAGTGGAGAGGGAAGTAAAGACTGCCTGGAGTACACACACTTGTGTTACAGTTCATGACGGAAAGATCATGAAGTTCAAGAGTGAATGAAGCAGCTGATTTAGAGGGTAAATAACACATGAGAAATCAGTCAAAGCACATGTTGATAAGACCTGTGTAAGTCCTCCATATTGGATTATTGTACGTTGTTTACTAAGTGTGGGTCCAAGGTGAGGCGTATGTTGGTTTTGTAGAGATATGGTGCGTGAGAGTCTTCTTTTCCCCATGGTTCTAGTAGGAACTGATGTGCTGGAATGTAAACAGCCATGGATTACAGTGGGGTCACTGTTCCCATTGCACAAAGCCACAAAACCATGGGAACAGCCATTCATACAGCTTGTAATCATCAGGGTCTACAACACTGTAACTGCCACTCAACCCAACGTCCCTGAGCTGTAGTCCAGTTAACTACATCTATAAAAAAACATTCCCATGTTTTTGTTTTCATGTACAGAAATGGGGAATTTTTGTGGATTCTTGTTGCTGTTCTATCCCAGGAAATCCTAAGCGGCCGGCTGGGGGAGGCTGACCGCAATGAGTCTGCAACACGCAGGCCATTATCCTCTCCAGTTTTAAGAAACCACTGCGCAGGTAGCACATCCAACTAGTGGGAGTCGAAAGTGCATTGACAATTACGGGAAACCTCAGCAGCTTTCCCACCCACAAACGCTGTTGTTTTGGAACAAAGTCTTCTAAATGTTACGGTTGAACAAGCCAAACCATGTCTAATTGACCGTTGATTGTAATTCCCTAACTTCATTATTATTATTAGAAAGACCAAAAGTAAACTGGGGGAGGTTACAAGGCTGCGACTACCAGGTCTCAGTCTACACCAACTCCAGGCTTCCGAACGATTTGTCAGTGACAAGGACTACTGTGCTTAGAGAATTGGAAGTAACATTTAAAAAAAATCCCCAGTTTTGATGATTCTTGTCAGTTTTCTGAGCTGATCCAATACTACACTAGGCCGCCTCATGCGCGCAAGATCCTGTGTGAACAGGTCGTTTCATGGAAACCATGATACTCTACCACACCCACCGCTTTCCTGTTTAAAATAGACACTTTTATCAGGAAACAGGCTCTTTTTATGTGGAAGTGTCATCCTCGTACGTGTCATCAGAGAACACACTGGCTTATCATTTGAAGCCCTGCAACTTAAGACGGGACTATATTTAGATTTTTTCCCTACATGTCTAGGCAACTTGGCTAGGTTTTGTCTACCCAAACAAAGGAACATGTATTTCAGCCACAGTCTTCCTGTCAGATCCAAGCCTAGTAGTTCACTTCACTCTCACTTTGATGTTGCGATGAAGGAAAACAACAAACTCCAAGAAATCTTTTAGAGAAATGAGACCAGAAGGCTGTGTGTGAAGGTGTTGTACGCAGATATGAGTCGATCAAAACCAGGAGAGTCTGGATAAGATAAGTACAAAAAAAGGTCTGACAGACATTGGGCAGTTGTGTTCTCTTTGATAAATGACCATTCTTGCCCTCTGTTGGCCTTTTGGTTTGACTTTCCAGTGTTGTCTTATCTGTGCTCTTTAGTCTTTGCTTCGGCTTTAGTCACTACATCATTCCGGATGTGGCAAAGATAACAATCTTATCTCTTCCAATTTTTCACTCTTTGAGCTACTTCAACTTCTTAAGTCAGAAGTACAGTAACCCTGTCTGGCTCTGGACCAAATCTACTCCATAAACATTAAACTTGGCAACACTATAGTCTCTTTTATTGTCTTTACCTTTAAAAGGGTTACTGTTTATAGTGTACAGACACACACAAGGGTTTACCCAGACAAGCTGCTTGGAGACCAAACTTAATTGTGTTTTATTTTATTTTCATAACACTCAAGGATTAAATATGAAAGACAGGGACAAGCTTTCCAACTGACCTCCCCCTTACCCATTCTACATTTTGCCTGTATGTGTGCTTTAGCCAAAAGGCCCTAATGAGCCTAAAAATAGTGGCTTTGAATTACTTATTCAACCGAAATTATAGTTCAACAGCATTGTTCTCTAGCTTGCTCCCTCAAACAAACAGAAAAAGGGGCTAAGCTGTACCTCTTTGACTGAATGAGCAGGAAGTGCTTCCGTTGAAAACGAGGCCGAATTCATTGACATGTATTGACCTGGAAACACATAGACAAATTGTTGCAAGTCACACCACATCAATAAGTACGCCTTTATCTTCTCTTAGCATTTAAATCTGTGCACAACATTGCGGAGCTTTATGTTCATTTGTTTATTGTGTTTGAATAAAGTTCTACTTGTTGTTATGTTAGATATTAGTCTTCAACTTCTGTAGGCTGCAATCAAGTGGAGAGCGCTGTGGTCTAATATTATATTGCTGTTCACTGTAGCATGAGCCTGTGGACAGGATCATTTAACACAGGGCACTAGGTCTATCAGCACCTCTTGAAAAATAGTACTGTATTGCTCTTTGCAAATGGTTTTCTCATACGCTATCCATTTTCTATTTGTGTGGCCAACTGTCCTTTATATTTTTCTCGGGGATTGCCTTGTTGTTCTGAGCCAAATGTTTGATGGCGGTCCAATGTTGCGCCATGGTGAGGATTGCTGAAAAGGCTCTTTTATTCAGGTTGTCTTTTTAACCATCCTTTTCCTTCATTTTCGTATTCTTTTTAATGATTTCCAGCCATTCATTATCCAGAGAAAGGCTGGTTCCAGGAGGCTTTGGCTAAACCAGTGTCCACTCTCTCTTCCATGGCCCCACTTTTACTTTCCCATTACTCATTTCAATTCACTTTGCCTTCCCTTCACTTTCTCCTATTCTGCCACTCTCTCGCATCTCTGTCTTTCATTCCAGCTCTCTCTGGCCAATAAATCATTTGCGTTGTAGAGAGCAGCCAGCAGTATTGTGTAACTTCTCTCTCTCTCTCTCTCTCTCTCTCTCTCTCTCTCTCTCTCTCTCTCTCTCTCTCTCTCTCTCTCTCTCTCTCTCTCCAAACCCTCCCTTGTCTATAAAACCAAACATGGCCTGACTGACTGCTCGCTCAGTCTGTTCTCAACACTAGACCGGGACCCTGACAAAGGGTTTCATTTAAAGTGTCAGGGCGAGAAGTTAGCCAGCTCTGAGACGGGCACTAATAAAACAGTGGGGTAGGTTTCTGCTTGTGCGTCAGTAGGGGTGTAGAGACAATGAGTAAAAATACTGCTGTTGTGAATTACCCACAGACGCACATTAATGTAGCCCGCAAGGTTATTGAGGTCATATTTGTAAAATTCAACTTCACAATTAATGCTTTCAAGCCAAAGGTTTTAAACTTCTGGGTACATTTTTAGGTTGTGGGGACAGGGTTGATTATTTACATCCCTGTCTTGGTTGGACAAAGTGCAGGTGTAACCTAGAAAGACACTCTGGGCTGCGGGATTGAGTCCTAAAAGTCAGTTAACATTGTAGCACCTTCATGCGTTAAAATACGCGTGTTTGTTAACAACAGTTTGAGAGAATTTACAATCTATGAAGTAGAACAAACAATAAAATATGTCAGTAAATACTACAAATGTGAATTTTGAAGCTTTTAGAAAGCAATGCTAACAAACTGGCTGAATAAAACTAGTGGTGGAGATGTGAATTATGCTACCTTCTTGTAGTTTGTTCATAATGTTAGTTTTTGTCTACAGGCCATTGAATTCAAATCTCAAAAGTCATAAAAGTGCTGGTTGTTTTTGACTATCATGCTAACAAATACGTATACGCTTCAATTAGGTTTATCTTCGAGGTAAAGCCATTGTGTTGCTATTTCTTTTGGTCCGCCCAATAGACCCTCATTAGTGACAGCCTGCAGGAGTCGCAGCTGCAGTTGACTGTCTTTCCGATCTGCAACAGGTGCAGGTGTATTGGATGACCTTTCACCTTTCACCTCAGCTTGGTGACCTGCCAGTCCCACCACCTGTTAAGGTCTGGGCTTTGCTGCCAAGCTATTTATAGCCAGAAAGAAAGGGGGTCTTGGAGACAGTTTGAGTTATGTTTCTTGTGATTACAATCATCATATATATGTCATGGTACACAAATGTTGATAGAAAAGATTTGATGTAATGCCAAAAGAAAACTCCCAGTAAAACATTCCTGGGCTTTGTTTCATTGGTAGGAGTTGCTCGTGAAATCCACACAACCTGCACGGCACATAATGTTGGCTTGTTGTTAATTGTTGTTGGGTGAGCCTCTCGCTCTTTAATAAACCACTCTGGGTTCCTCAGGACCCGGACACAAATTACCATTTCAAGCAGCCCTGGACTGGCCTGCCTCCAGACTCGGCACCTAATCAGCTTAGTGATCTCCCCTCTGTGCTTTCTCTCAGCTTTAAAGAGAAAGCAACCAAAACAATCCCCCCACCCTTTAAAGAAAGTAAACAAAACTGCAGTTCTTAGTATTATTCACTTCTGAGGGACGGATAAAACGCTGAAACATTGATATTTTATACAATTCTAAAACAAAGCACTGCTAAAAAAATAATCCCCCTTATTGTTAAACCATTAATTAACACAGATAATAAATAATCATTGGCTTTTCCAGAAAACAACAGGGGACTCACAACGGATAAAATACAGCAATTCATATTCAGTATATAAATGTATGTAGCTAATATATTCTAAAACCTTAACATCTCCAAACCAAAATGCATATTGAATATCTTTATAGTTCTATGTGATGGTTTGTTTTCTGCCTTTTTCGGCTGACATCATTTCAATTTTCTACTCAACAATTATTTTATGTACCACTATTCTTTTTTTAATGTATTCACAAATGTGGTGTTTTATTGGTCTTGAAATGTTTATTATTTGAACTATTGTTTGGTAAATCCCTCTCTGGTTTAACCATTCATTTGTTAATTACTTTAGTTTTCCGTATTGGGCATACACTGTGATTTATTCAATAGATTTGGCATATTTTGTAAAGCAATCTTTGTCGAAAACATATTTATCCGAAGGAGAGGAGGAACTGTAGGTGCTGTATCTTACATACTGAATTGAAGCTAGTTCTGACATTTTGATTTTGAATGAGCCTTCAAACATACAACACATCTAGGAATGTATTTTTGCCCTGAGGTATTTGTTCCCTGATGAGTCTTCTCTGAAGTTATCTGCTGTCAGCAATGTTTAGGTTGACTGTGAACCACCAGACCTGTGGCTGTAGGAATCTGCTCTACAGCCCTGTGGAAAAATGACTAGCTCCAACACTGAGGTATAAGCTGAATTCCCAAAGGAACATTTTTCCAATCCCTCCCACATTTTCCCTTCCTTTCTGCCTGATGGGCTAATTTGAGTTGACTTAGCAAAGCTTTGGCAGATTTGCAGTCATAATCAAAGAGGTAGTTCAAGCCTGACTGCAGGTCTTATGTAATGTCCTCACACAATGTAGGCTAACAAACTCTTTGTTCATTTTGTTAAAGTAAATATATTTCTGTGCCTCTTTTCATTTTGATAAGAATACTTTTCATTTAGGCCCTGCAACTTTACCACAGCATATAATTGGTGCCTAGTCATTTTGTCCTACTTTGCAAAGTGCTGTGTCAGAGCACCCCATGGGGCGCTGCTGTTTTGTGGCACACTGTGATCTTGGAGCAATTGTTTTCTGCTGTGGAAAACAAAAAGCTGATCCTAGAGCTGCGACTCTCGAGGATTTACTGCTCTAGAAGTCAGTGATTGAACAGCGATTTACTGTAGAAGATGATGCTTGATAAAGAGCACTCCAATGTGCAGGTTATCTAGCTGGCATCATAATTGGCCTTGGGAAATATCGACGATATGATAACGGAGCTGTTTTATTAAGGACCTAATTATGTTGTCGGTTTGACATGCATTTGTAAAAGTTGTGCCACTGCAGAAGATTTAGATAAGCCATACTTCACTGCCTCCATGGTTTACTACGCTGCCTGGGATGTGTGACACCTAATCTGTGTGCCACCCCTTAAGAGATAGCCAATAGCCACAACCAATAAACTGAAATAACTGATTTATAAGTTGCAGCTTGAATCCAGTCACCTTTGGATTGAGCAATTTGGTTTTATGAAGCAGTTATGGTGTTAAAAAAAAAATCACATCTGCCTCAATATACGCCTCTTTGAAGATGCTTTTCAATAACAAAAGTGGCTGAGGATCATGGGTATCCTTTCTTTAAGCTGTCACTAAGACAATATATTGGATAAAACATAATTTCACATTAACATTTGAATGGAATACAGATTTTGGGAAAACCCTTTATCCTCCAACTTTGAAGCTTCAGCTAACATTTTGAAATAACTCTGTTTTGACCATTTAAAATACATCTCAATAAAAGAAGACGTCAAGATATCGCTCAGCCCTAGTTAGCAAGGAATATTGTTAGAAAACTGATCCAACAAGCAAAGACCTAACACGGGTATCGTTCATCACAGCTGAGGGGCAAAGAAAACGACCATTAGAACAAACGCGTTCACACACTTTAAACACAGTAATTGAATTAAGCACGGTCTATATAATAAGGCATATGTGGAAGAAAGCTGGATAGCGGTGAAAGGTAAAAGTTACCACTCTGGGAAGCCACACACACACTCTCAATGATTCTCCTTAGTCTGCGTCTGAGCTGCCAACCCAACATGACACAACTCGATCCGAGCACCTGTTTCTCCAGCCGGCCAATCTACTCTGTCAGCACCCAGACATAAACGGACTGCTTCCTCACACTGTCATTGTATACATCACACACATATAAGCTTCAATTACAATGCTCCTTGAAGTAGGATTAAAAAATGTTGTACCGTGCAGATAAATTGTTCTATTTTTTACCCTCGCAGTCATTTAGTTATCTGGGCTTGCCAACGATGTGTAGCTTCAGTACAGTTACATCAGACTGAACGATTCTAGCCTCTATTGGAAAAGACTCCTGCTGTACTATAGCACAGCAAACGCTCTTCATCCTCCAACTCTCCCTCCTCTTCCTCCTCCTCTGCATTCGTCAACTGCTGGCCTCCTCACACCGCATTAAACCACCCACATCCTCTCACCGTTTGCCGTAAGAGGAACAGAACTGCTTCCACCCACAGTCCTCTCTGAAATATCTGGTACCAAATGTGTGAAATGCGTGTTTTTCTTTTTCAAATATCGCGTCTTTAAACTGCTTTCGCCGTTACCTTTCACTGCGGTGCTGTGGATAACACAGATGCCCTTACCGTAGCATTCATCTGAACGTCTTGAACGCATACCAGTGGAGTGAGGTGTGTCTGAAAATGCTGTACTTGGCCCTGCAACAGAGATGTCAGATATCCACCATATGGTTTAGTCTGATTTCTTTACGTTTGTCTTAAGTACAGACAGGGGTTAAGGTTGCTATTATAACTCAGGCTAAGGTAAATACCACGTGTGATTGTGCTGGCTTAACAATATTTGGATCAAATTATAGGACTGTAAGGACTGATGATTGTAATCTTGTCCATGACCAATGTAGTTCCTGGCCTGATTGCAATGTATATCTGTATGATATTGTGGACTCGGGAAGGAAAAGAGAGACGGTGGTTGGATACTTCTACATAGCAAAGTCGAGGGGTGACTCCATCCGTCTGGCACCTGAGGATATTTCCCCCGCAGCGGGTTGTTGGCATGCTCATTGGTATCACAATTTGTGTTTACCTCTGTTATCCTAAGTTGCTAAGGAAAGATTTATTGCATAATTGCTGTTATCGGTAATGAGCAGAGGATGTTGGACCCTGAAGAGACCTGATTCCAGGCCATGCTGGTGAGTCAGGACGAGGCGGTGCCAGTTCATCAGCTTTCATTTGGCGTCCATGTCTTCAATGATCATAGTTAAAGAGCTTTGGATGCGGGGTGACACACTCAAAGATCCTGCAGTTACATGTTGAATACAGAGTAACGTAACTTAACGAGAGAAGCTTCAGTTTTGAATTTGTCACCACACATTTTGGCAGAAAAACAGGCACCTAATTCCCCAAAACAGATGTTGCTGATCAACTTACAGGTGTTCATAACAAACTCTGACATGAGCAATCATTTAGGTGTGTTCGTACTGATAGAAAGTGAATGAATAATGAGGCGAACGTATTTTTCTTTGCAAGATGTTGCAATATCATTCCCTCACGATCCTCTTGACTGTGTCATTTTATCTGAACTCTGGATTTCCATGGCTAGAAATTAGTCTGTCAAACCCAAAAATGTTCATGGCAGAGGAAGAGAATTTGCTCCTCAACCAAAATTGAGAGTCAACGATCTGCCAGCTGCCAAAAGAAGCAAATACTTCTCTCGCTGTGTCATGAGGGGGAATGGGATGTTTTGCTTAGCTGCAGAATCGCCAAGAGTGAAGGAAAGCCAACGGCGCACAGGCATGCTAATTACCATTTTCCAAACAGAGAGTTGGTTCCTAATGAACACTGTTGTAATGATACACACCATCTGGACCGAGATCACAAGACCTATGAATACTATATGGTAAGGAGAGGAGAGAAGGGCCCACACTAAGCAGTTATATTCGTCAGTGGGAAGACTGCTGTGATTCTGTTTACTGCAGTTTTGGCTTCAATTTTCAGAACCATAGTTTGCTACTTGGCTAAAAGAAAATTTGAGGAATCTTAATAGTTTAATAAGAAATGCTTTTCATTAAATAATTTTCAGTCCTTCATGGATGGAAAACCTTTGTGTTTAATGTTTGTTCTTAAACCAAACAAAAATTAATTAAAATTCTCCAACATTTCGATACAGTTTCTTTTAATCTGGCAAATATAAAACATGTTTGGATGTGGTTTTCCTTGAACCTGTTTTTGTTTGCAATTGGAGACCAATATTCAGGTTCATATTAAAATTGTATAACAGCTTAAATTGCACAAATGGCGTCTGCCTTTAGTTCCCGATAAATATTGGTGCTTACACAAGATGTCCACCTGTCTCTCCATCCATCACACGCTGACCCAGAGAAACCAAATCTCTTTTGGATTTGTCCCCGTCTCCACTTGAGACTCCGCTCAATGTCTCCCATCCAGACAGTATTCATATCATTGTCTGAACGACTTGAGAGACTAGAATAAGTTTGTGCTCGTTTCATAATTTCCATGCTCCGATCAACAAAAGGACACTTGTTTGGGCCCCTTGTCTCTCGGTCATTTCCTTGTCGAGGGTTAAGGGGAGGAGTGGCTCTGTGGACTGTGGCGGCTGACAATCCCACATTGTGTGAACTGCTGCTGCTTCACAAAGGGCCCATTGTGGAAAGCGGTGGCCCGGGAAGAGGGGACCGGGTCTAGGCTAGGTGGTAGAGAGGTCTGGGTTCAGGGGGCCTTGGTCTGGGGGGCCAGGTCCAAAGCATAGGGCGTCTATTGGTGCTTACCTGACACGTGTGCTGCTTATACACATATACTGTACTCCTGAACGTCCCCCTACTTTGTGTAAGCTCTCTGGGTGAACAGCTTTATGAAAATGGGTTTTTCAATCAGAGCTGTTGTCAGTCTGTGATTTATCGTCTGCAGTGAATCCAATGTGATTATAAAACCGGGAGGGGGGGGGGCTTAAGCTGCTTTTACAACTGTTCCCAGAATTTGAAATATTTTGCTGTTTATCCTCCTCTGACTCGAGCTCGAGGACATGCGTGGAGATTTGTTTACTCAGACAGATGGCCTTGCAGTCCAAAGTCAGAGTCCACAAAACCCCTTTTTCTTTTTTCTGCTGCACTGCTGTTCCCCTTGACCACCAGTTTGAGACTTACTCTTTTTTTCCCCCCATCTATCCCCAAAACTCCTTCCTCTCTACATGTCTGAGAGTGACAGGGTCTCAGGTCAAGCTGACACCCGTCTCTCTGGTCAGTCTGAAGCAGGCGTGGGCCCTCGTCCAGCTGTCCCTCGGTCTATTTGTCCGTCTGTCTTTCTGTCTGTCAAGCCCGGCTGTTGCCCTGGCCTCTCACCTTAGTGTCAAGGGCCCTTCGTGTTTTAAAGCACAAGAAGTTGAACCAACTTATGTAGACTTACTGCGTCTGTGGCACATTGGTTTTTACTCCAGAACACGAGGAATGCAAGTGCTTCTCAGTTTAACCAACCTATCATTGTTTTTGCTTAAAATGTAGACTCTGCTTTGTCCTGCTACAATATAGGCCGCGGTAACGGAGTAGAGAATGAAAGTGACATTTAACAGTAACGGAGTAAACAAGGCCTCTCATCTGCCCTCAGGGTTGGATTACCACAAACTGTTAACTATTGACTCCTCTGTCCACATTACAGCCTTCCAGGGCTGTGTTGCTGGCAGGCTGTGGTTATGCTGCTGTGTCCTCGCCTTAGGTTTATCTGGTCACTAGCAAACATAAACGTGATACCTTTTTTAAAATTTGTTTCCAGCTCTCTAATATACTCCGATCTTCCAACCGGCTGTAATTTATCATCTGTGGCTACCTGGTACTTATGGCTTGGAACCACTGTGGTATTTTGGTGTCTATAATTCTGCCTGCATGTTCGGTGCAGTGAAGGTAGGGCCTAGAAACTGTTCAAACAGCCACACATGCCCATTGTGCTTAGTTATGCAGTACTCGCTTACTTCATTGAGCAAATATAAATCCCTTGGTCAACACAACATTATCATGGCTTCTCCTGTTGCTCGTGTAAGTCATTTGGAGGTCAGACAAAATATACAATATACTTCCCTTCTGCAAATATCCTACTGTCTTTCCAAAGACACAAGTTGTTTGCTCTAAAAAAAAGCACAATTGTATTTATTTTATTTGCCAAAATGCGTGAAGAGCACGAAGTCTTCACTTGACGAGCTACTCTGCAAAGGACTACAAATAGATTATCTTATCTATTCAAAGTTAAGCTAGCATGTCTCCATTCACTGTAAATGAGCCGTGCTTACATACAAAGCCACTGTGTGCTTATATAAAGCTGCATGTGAAAACCTTTTTCAACAAAGTAGTATTATTGTGGAAACCCCGTGGTATCCATGTGCATAGTCGGGTTTACACCTCACAGCTACACATCAGACCGATTCATCTCAAAACCACTCGGTGAACCCATGAACTTGCACGGTTTTACAGACAGGCCTTTTCACAGGTCCTCTCAGGCTCTTTAAAGTGCCGCAATATACAACATGGCTGTGAAGATTTGGGCAACACTCTAAGGTCAATATGTAGTAGTTAATTGTCTAAATATTGTAAATGAGTGGGATTTAATGTTGTTTTTGTGTGCAGCTGATTCTAAAAAAACAACCAAAAGCTACTACTAGTGCATCATTGTTGTGCACTTTAGCCTATAATGTGTGGTAACTATTAACCAAATGCAATGCCAATTCCGTCAGAGTTGTGAACAGCTACCTATTTCCCCGCCTAGAATCTGCCTATTCATCATCAGAGTGTTACTTTCTTTTACAAATGGAGCTTGTAAAGTAAAGAGCTGCATATGTGAAGCCATTATGTAATTGGTGTCTTTTTTTAAAGTGCTGCAATACACAACGCAAGAAACCAAAATATCACAACGAGCTCTAACAGGAACATTGGATGTGCACAAACTGTGATTATATCAGCTCGTGGTGTGCCAAGCTTGGCAGGAAAATTGGTGCTGGGGTGGATTGTGTGAATACCATGTGGAGGGATATGTGGGCACGTCTGTTCACTTCCCCACTTAACACTTTCTCTGTGTGTCCCTCTTGTGTAATGCAGCCCAGCACGCTGCCACAGGGGACGATCAATATGAACCAGTGCTCCGACGTCATCGACGGAGAGTCCAGGACGGGTCAGAAGAGCTCCCTGTGCATCCTGACCCCGGAGAAAGAGCACTTCATACGCGCTGAGTGCAAAGAAATTATCAACGGGTAAGACATAATAACAGCATCAAGACATATTCTGCTAACCTTTAGGCTCATATTTGTATTTTGTTACACTACTGTGACATGTTAACATGCTTTAATGTTCAACAAGCTCTTTGATATGCTCATACTGCCTCTGCTGCAGCACCTCTTTTCACCACTTTGGGATTTAAGCCTTTGCAGACCATTTACATGTACACAAACCAAAATAACACACTTTAGGAAACGGAAAAAACCCAAAAGCAAAATAGGGCCAGTGGTGTAGGAACAGTGGTGGTACATTTACACAACTGGAATTAAGTACTTTTTTGTCATACTTTATTAATAGCCCCATTTATTGCTACTTTACACTTCCATGTCATTAAAAGTATCTCACTTTTACTACATTTCTTTAACACTAATAGTTACTTTCTACAGGCTGTGCTGAAATGCTATAGTACTGTAGTACCAAAGAACACAGTAGTTTAAGTATATACACAAAACATGTACATTACACTACTCTTGTTTGTATTAGCATTAAATGTTGATATTGTTGATGATATCTTCTCTCTTTGACTGATTTGACATTACATAATGTTGCTATGGAAAGTTACAGTTTTTTGTTAGGGTGATGCCAAAACAGCTTCTTTGAATTTGATAAAAACTGAATAATATAATATACTACAATAATGTACTGCTGTGAAAAGATCCATGTCCTTTTACTTTTGATACTTAAAGTACATTTAGCTTATTTACTTCTGTACTTTTACTTGAGTAACATTGTATATTTGGGCCTGGGAGTACTTTTAGACTTGTACCTGTACCTATGTAAAAGACCTGAGTACTTCTTCCACTACTGTGTTGTAATAACAAATTGATAATCAGCTGTATTTTCCTAAAATGCACTGCCTCAGCACGGTTTGTGTTGCTCTGTATTTTGTTTCAGTGGTCAGGGATGACAGAGACTTGGGGAAAGGGAGAGTGTTTGTGCGCAGCTGCCTCTGCTGCCAAATCTGCTCTGCCCCCTGCTGTCTCGGTTGCACTGTGCTTTCCAGAGCCGTGTAATCCACACTGCAGTGACAGTGCACATTCTTGAACTGTTCCCTCTCCCTGTGTCCACAAAGCACCCCCCCCCCCCCCGCCACCCCCAATATGCCTAGACGCAGAGCTCGTCTTCTGCCCTTCCTGTGTGTCTCTGCACTGTACTCTCCCTCCCTGGCTCTAGCGAACATTTTATGGCTATTCTTAGGGAACTGTGACTCACAACACCTACTCTCCGTTATGCTACCTGCTCCATCGCTGCACACCTCCCACCCTCTATCATCTGGCTCCCATGTGTTCGTTCGAGCTATCACACAATCATATTAACCCTTGCCGAGGCTGCTGTTCTCTGACAGTGATGCAACAAGCAGGATTGTGTATATGTATGTATTGTATATGTTCTGTATATCTCCTGACAGTGGATTACGTTACAGTATAAAAACACGGCTTCATTGTTACTCGTACATTCGAGTCACATGTTTTTATAGTACCTAACTTGATTCTTCTCATCATAAAGCGAGGGGGTTTCGGTTTCAGTTTTTCTGTTATACATTATCCTTTTTCTTTGAATTGAGTTTGCTAAACCTTCAGACAACTGCTTCCAGGTTGTTTATTCAAATGATTTTTACTGAGGACATGCATTGATTACCTTGTAGGGGCATTGAAAAGCTCTGAGTGTGGGAGTGTTATTTGAGCATTGAAGTAAATAATGTATTTATGCTTTGCTGCTTAACTAAATCCACCCGGGCTAATCAGATAATAGTTGCCTTGTGAATTGCCTTTTCAGTAAAGATCACACGCAGCGCCAAAAAGCAGACATCATTTATAAAGGCAAATTAAATGTGGAGTGGCCCGGCTTTAAGGTGCTTTGTGTTGCCCCCTAGAGGATTGAACAGTGACTGAATGTTTTATTTCCCTGCATTAGCTCAGTGTTTGTTTAAAGAGTAGAAGGTGTTTAATTGAATCTAGTTTAGTTGGATCTATTTCTCAGTATAAGGTCATGCAAAAGCTTCTCTTTGTGTGTATACTTCTTTTATATGTTGCTGCAGAGAACATTTTCCTCGTCATATTTTTGATCGATTACAGATTTGTCTGCGTTTTTTGTCACAGGAACAATACTTGACTGTTTCACTATTCGTAGGTGGCAGGAGGCTCTGACTGTTTACCCCCGGACCAACAAGCAGAACCAGAAGAAGAAACGCAAAGTGGATCCACCCTGTCACCAGGTAATGCACCTACTTACACACGCCACACTTACTACGGGAAGTAGCGTCACTGAAAAACTAGGGTTTGATCCAAAAGGATGCATGATACCAAGCATTTCTTAATGGAAGACCATGAGTTTTTTCTGGCTCCCAGTATTTGTTGTCCACACTTTGAAGGTGGCTTCCTCCATACATCAACACTGAGCTAAAGCGAGCATTATAAATCATCATCATGGAGCGATTGTGCCAGTGCTACAGCTAAGAAAGAAAATATTTAAGGACAACGTGCCTGGGAAGTATGCTGCATGGTGACTTCTCATTCCACTCAGTCTACACCAGCTGTTTTCCCTCCAGAGATAGAGAGATGTATTGTTTTTCTGCCGGCAACATGATGAAGAGTTGTTGCTTGGCATATTTGCATTCTTGAGTCCCATGATGTGGCCGTCTCACTGCATTCCACATGCTCTTTAAATTAATTCATACCACTGTGTTCATAGCACAATGGTATGAATGCTGCAAGTTAAACCAGCATTTGTGGTTTCCTACAAAGTGGAAACATTCTTTTAGTTTATACAGTCACCTGGTAAAAAGGCAGCAAACATTGTTGAGCTATCAAAATATTCCTGAGCAAACATTCAAGGATGAGGATGACAGCTGCCTGCTAAAATAACATTCAGCAATGCGACCATGATCCTCTCTCCTCTTGAGTTCTCTGTTGCGCCGTGTGCTTTTGCAAAGTTGTGTCCAGCACAACCCCCGAGTCCTGCCTCCTCAGTTCTTTTATTCTGATTTGACGTAATTAGTCAGATTCAAGACTTCAAGTGGAGGTCTGTAAAAGAAGCCCTAACCAACACAACTCTAAATCCCGGCCCGTAATGTGACCCACCTCACCTGAAGAAAAGTTATTTCTGTTGTCAAATGGTGAAAACAAATCTCCAATCACCACACCTTCTTTTTTATAGAAGTACAATCAGATGATCTTATTTCCCTCCAGCTTCTAACATTACAATGCTGTGAGTTGTTAGAAAAATCCAGCCCTGAGCTCTTGCACACTTACTGAGAATACATCTCAAAGTCTGTGTGTCTGTATAGCTGGACATTGGGACTTGAATCCGCTGTAGTGCTGTTCATCATTGTCAACCCTTCCTGAAAGACAGGTACCCTCGAAGAACAATGGGTCTAGAAGGAGTCTATAAATACATAAATGATGTAAAGTAAATAATACAAAGTTTAGCATTTTCTTTGAAGTCCCAATGCAAACTTCAGTCAGATTTCTCCTTGTTGGACAGAGATGAAATTCCAGGGGTAGAGCTGTATTACTATGAAAACAGTTTAAATAGCCAGATGAAATATAGCGATTGTCAGACCACCTACTGTGGGATACAGCTCCCCGACCTTCCCTTCCCTTCCTCCTTTCTGATGCAAGGCCAAATGTGTGGTGGGTGCACACAAATTGCTCTCTGAAGTTCATTGTCTGGCTCCTCTAATGACGGCGCCCTGAATCCGACTGTGACCTTGCCGGGACACCGACGGGCTCATTTGCAGCGGGACAGTGGTGACACATGGACGACCTTAACTTTGTCCCTGCTCCCATCCCAAAAACTTTTTCTGTGTAATTAAGAATATCCGTTTTAAATAACGAAGCGCCATTAACTTCTGATACGTGCTCTTAAAAAAAACAATACCTTGTATGTTTTTTTTACTAAGTATGAAATGAGCATCCCCTTTAAAATAGCTCTAGCAGTCAAGGCTAAGTGACACAATTAGGGCCGGTAATGTGTGAGTGTGATTATGCCATTACTGCTTGTCTGAGGTCAGTTTCTATCATCGTCTCAGGGGTTGTTTGGGGATGGAAATGTGATATAGCATGTCACGGATAAATACAGAGTTTACTTAAGGCTTATAGTTCCGCATGAGAGCTTTTCCTCCAACTGAAGAGACAAATGCTAGGTGTAAATACTCGGGAACAGAAACATTTTTACCTACTGGGTAGTGCCTCTAAATCGATGCACCTGACCTTTAGTTAAAAAAAGAATCCGTGACGGGAACCATCCTTTTGTTGTATAACTGAAAGGAGTTTTTACTTTCTTGTGTTGGCTCTCAAGAAACACATGAAATAGTGTTTTAATCTCATAAATGTGCTTGAATTTGGCCCTAAAGAAGGATAAAACTAAACACCATAGTCCAAATAATACTATAAAAATCATCGAGACATTTGTTTGGCTGTACTTGGATTGATACTAAATCAGCAGGACGTAGCATTAACATCAAAGGCTTTTGTGATTGGCAGGCTGGAAGAAATGCAAGCCAGTGTTTTTCCACTGAAGACATGAATGGACACCCAGTGAGTTCAGCTTGGCCAAACCTTTTAGCTTCATTCTTTTAAATCCTCTCATTAATTATATCTTTGATAATCACTATCAATCCAGGTGAAGGACATGCTTTTCTGATTCTCTCGCCGGTACTGAACGGGTGATTCTTAGCACAGCATGAGTATGGTGATGAAAAGCGAATGATTGAGGGCCTTTTTCTTCTTTGGAAATCTTTCTTTCTCCTGTTATAAATCCTCAAATGGTCTATGCTGATTCCCAAAAGGGCTTCTTTTTTTTAGTACTGGTGAAATCAAGCTTTGAAAACAACAGCAATGAGTGATGCAATGAAATCTATTAAAACCTCATTTCCATCCCCAGGATTTCTTTTGCTTTGTCCTTTTTTGTTTTTGAATCCTTCAATAATAGAGAATTGTTTGCCAGAATTAATTCATTTTTCTTTGTTGCGCTGTCAATCACTTCTCCTCTCCAAAGATCTTCCTTCTCTCTCTCCTCAACATTTTTGATTTTTACCTTTTTTTTACGATATTTATTGCTCTGAGACTTTGATATTGGGAAAGAATTGGAAAACTGCTTTAGTGATACAGTGGTGTCAGAATTGCACTTCACATTAATC
Source organism: Eleginops maclovinus (assembly GCF_036324505.1). NCBI lineage: Eukaryota > Metazoa > Chordata > Actinopteri > Perciformes > Eleginopidae > Eleginops > Eleginops maclovinus. The sequence goes on along the minus strand of NC_086358.1, from coordinate 6,199,735 downwards.
ATTAAATACAGCTGCAATATTTGCACATTAATAAGATTCAAAGAAAATTACTTTCCATTGTTTAATTTCTCTTCAATCCTTTTCCTTCCTCGTATTCCTTTCCGTAGTCTATCTGTAACCTTGCCTCCCTTCATGTAATTTCCTCTTCCCTTCCCCTCCTCCCATCCCAAACCTTCACCCAGGAGCCCGGTCCAGCCAAGGTGACGGTGACGAGCAGCGGGGGAAGCATCCCCTGCCTGCCCAGCAGCATCGCCAGCGCTGAGCGAGTCCCGATGAGCCACTCCACTCTGTGGCAGGAGGAGAGCCGCTGGAGCCGCGCCACCATCCCCTGCAGCCGCAGCGCCTCCTGCCTCAGCCAGCTGGGCCAGAGCCAACCAGAGTCCAGTATCACCGCTCAAGACGGTGAGGGCAAAGATTACGGCATGCACATTCCTCTACTTCCTGCACCTAGGCTTCAGCTATTGTTTCACTGAGATATTGAAAAATAGGTCATCAAAAAGGATGTTTGAAAATGTGCTAGCTACAGCTTATACACAGACATTGGACAACTCTCTTTAGTTACCATCGCACCATGATGTAAAATCTGTGCTTTAAGAGACAGTTCACCCCAAAATGATCACTTAAATAACCTTTGACATCAATTAACCTTAAAAAATGCATAACCTTATTATGCAAAAGGTCCACAGACCATGCTGTGAGCTCTTTTTTTCTACCGAACTAATAACTAGTTCCTACATAAAACTGCTCACAACAAGGTCTGTGGATAATGTACCGGTCATGGTCACTGAAGAGAGACTTTGCTGTTGAGTGTCTTACTCTTTTGTAGTTTACAACAGATATATTTTAGTGCATGAACACCATATATGTGCCTGTTTTGGGTTTTCCATATCAGTTGTACTGTGTCTTTACTTCAGATGCGGGAACCATGACTACTGGACGAAAGGTGCGAGTGGAGAGCGGTTACTTCTCCCTGGAGAAGACCAAGTCGGAGCCTTCTCCCCAGTCTGCTCTGTCTCCACAGTCTGTGCAGCCGCCCCAGCATCTGCCGCTGTCCTCTTCAGCATCGTCCTCCTCTTTAGGAGCTCTCAGTCCCAGGTACCACTCCGAGTCAGACTCCCTAACATCCCCTTATCATCCCCCCCAAGATCCTCTCCCTTCTCCAGGTGCGCTTGTTTCCCCCAGCTACTCCACCATCAGCTCCTCGCAGAGCTCACTCGACTCCGAGCCCAGCGGGAGTACGCCCACCTGGGAGGGACGCTGCGGTGGTGGAGGTAGCACTGGTAGTGTGGGTGGTGGTGGAGGAGGAGGAGGAGGCAGAGTGGGGCGGCCTGGCAGGGAGTACACAGCACTGTCTGATGTGCCTCGAGCTCGCAGGCTGAGCTACCGCGAAGCTTTCCGCTCAGAGAAAAAGCGTCAAGAGCTGAGGGCACGGACACGGAGTCCCGGCAGAGAGGAGGTGGCTCGGCTGTTTGGGCAGGAGCGCAGGTAAGAGGTCATGGATCAGTGTCATGCTCGGCACAATAAATAAGTTGCATTTAGCATGGAAAACATAGCAGATTCAATCATGATTAGTAATCATTAATGAGATAATGTTTGTTAACATTTAGAAAGCATGCCATTTAATATATAATCTGAGTCTCATGCATTCAGCCTTTTCAGTTTTTAGCACCACCCTGTGGCTGCTGTCCTTGAGGCATTCCTATACCTTGAGCATCTTCTGTTTCCACTAGCTTAACACTGGTTTGCCTTTTAATGATTTAGGGATGCATATGCACGTTTTTTTACTTTCTTTTCTATAGATCTCTTACCTTCTGCTCTTGCTACTTTGCTAGTTTCTTTTGTCGTTTCAATCTTTTCCAGGAGGCTCCTGAACTGAGCTTCTCAGAGCTAATGCTCAACCAACCCTTCCACCTCTGTCCCAAAGCTGTTCTCTGCCGGTCACCGCTGATTCCTGCTTTCTATCATTTCATCTCTGCACTGCCTGGGGACACACACACACACACACTGTTTCAAACATGATTTATGTATACTGTACACAAGCAAACTGGTGGATGGTACTGTGGGTTTACATACGGGTGTGATCTTTCTGGTGTATACACACACGCATATTAACACGTGCAGAGTCTAAAGGTAACATCGACTGTGTTGCCGTTGCTTCTACTTCTTCAATTTGTTTAATCCCCCATCCTAGTCATTCTCCTTTTAATCTCTCATCATATAACACCTAGTCTTTATTCTTTTATGTTTTTCTAAATTGTTCTCTTTTGAGATATTGCTTCTACCTTGCACATTGTAACATATGAAACGGACTTTGAGTCTAAAACGATGTCCAAGCGTCCCACGTGTTGTACAGTATGTACCTGTCGGGCAGTAATGGCTGCATTTCATTCTGCACAATGAACAAAAACGAACTATAAAAATCACGGATGTTGTTTTTGACTCAAATTCACTTTCTTATCATGCTTAATGGTCTTGATCTTATGCTGATTCTGCCACCATTTTAGGACGATGTAATGCGATGTTATATGAACATTTTATTTTGTATGCTGCACAATGTCATTTTTAAAAACGTCAGACAAGCGTTTTGAGTTGAGTAAGATACTGTTCAAAAATACTGTTGTGTTTTGAGCACTTCTTTGAAACTAATGTCTTTTTCGTGTGTCTCTTAGGCGTTCTCAAGTCATTGGCCGATTCCAGGAGGGTCAGTCTGAAGAGTGCATGGACACAAATGGCGCCAATGATCCCTCTGCTAACACCACACTAATCCAGAGACAAGGGCGCAGCGAGAGGCGCTATCTGGCTAGTAAACATGTATGCATAACTCTTCTCTGAATAAATGTAAAATACTGAAATTATTCTGTGAATGGCACGTGTATAAAAACCTCCTCACTTACTCCTCATTTATAATGCAATTTTATTTTTTAAAGGACCTCTCCCTGGATGCAGGAAAGGACCGTTCAGTCCCTGATGTGTCCAGCTCCACTTTTGCTAATTTAAGAAGAGCCAAGTCCCTGGACCGCAGAGTCACCGAGTCCTCCATGACTGTGAGTACCGATCACACATCTCAAGTGTCCAACAAGGGGATGACAAAATCATTTCAAGGTCCCATTTAAAATGCTTTGTGACTCAAGATTTGGATGCACAGATTCCTTTTTACCCATGGAAACTGCCATTCACAGGTTTTTTGTGTTTTGGGTGGGTTTTTGTGCCTCCCACCACCTCTTGCTCCACTCAGTGTAGATACTTCACATGTCCGCATACTTAAAATATATTAGCAAAGTCTTCCCAAGTGAGACTAAAGGAGCCCTTAAGTTGCCTAAGGTTGCACTGGTATCTTCATGACGCCTGATTCCGAGCAATGTGACTCACTGCGACCGATCCCAGGTCTGCTCCGTGCTGCAGGGGCGATCCAGTCAGTGTGTGGCCGAGCTGCAGCTGCCCGAACCCCCGCCCACTCAAACACACACACACATTCATGTACACACCACTGCCGCACACGCTACTGATAACTATAAATAGCTGGCACAGAAGCAGCCGCAGTCGTGAGTATGTCCCCGGGACAGACGGAAAGACACAGATTGTCAACATACGCAGTGAAGGCAGTTAGCCATCAGAATGACTCTCTGCCAGGCCGTGACTCCACACCTGATGAAGCTCAGCAAGAACAAGGTACTGTTGAGTGAGCAGAGGCCGGGCTTTTGGACCAGGGATTTGACTTAAGAGTCTATAAACAGACTTGAGCTTGGTTTCAATGTGCAGCAGTTTGTGTTTCACAGGGAAAGTCCAGCTCCCGCCAGTCGTTCTTTTTAGCTGGAGCCACGTATCTGCACTTTTACTTCTAGAGCGGAGGTGGTGACCTACATGTAAACAAATGCATGTAATTGCAGTGGTGCATATGGACGTGTCGTTTGTGTTCTACTTACATCAGTGATAAAAGCTGTTAGTTAGGACTTGTATATAGTGACAAATGTGCAAAAAGTGCTTCAGCAAAATATACTTTATTTCAGTTCTTTTTCTATCAATGTGGTTAATATTTGATCAAAGATGACTTCATAGTGGTAGCTGAATATCCATTTATTTTGAATGACTTGCTCACATCACTCTATCCGGTCTTCATTGCAGCCAGATCTGCTGAACTTCAAAAAAGGATGGATGACAAAGCTGTACGAAGATGGGATGGTACTTTACTTTTATTTGATGGATTGAATTACTTCGGTTTCTACTGGATAAACCATCCAACTAATGGTGTTTTTTGTCCTTCAGTGGAAGAAGCACTGGTTTGTCCTGACAGATCAGAGTCTGCGATACTACAAGGACTCAATAGCTGAGGAGGTAAAACACATTTTCAAGAGACTGTGTGCTTTTATTTTTTAATGAATAGGCAAATAACAAGGCTTTTGTTTGCTATGTTTTCATTTTTTCCCTTAGGCTTCAATAATGGATGGTGAGATTGACCTCTCCACTTGTTACGATGTCAAAGAGTTCCCCGTCCAGAGGAACTACGGCTTCCAAATCCTGGTGAGTTTTGATCCTTCGCGTCATCTTGTGCCGGGACATGAATCACGCGCAATGATGAAACTCATTGTCTGCAAACATGAGCTCTGCTGTCTCCAGCCGGTCTATTATCAGCCTTTTGACAACATGTAAAGCATTTTTAGGTATCATGTTTGGTCTTTCCAAAACGATTATTTGTCTCGCTTGACGGATGCCACTTGACTTGTCATCTCTGCGAGAAGCTGACATCACTGCGGTCTAAATCTGCTGCAGCCGTTGCCAGCCCTGCATGTCTCTCTAAATCCACGTCCTGCACAATATTTTTACCTTCCTCTTGTGTTCAAAAGCCCCGTCCTTGTCCACATTTATTCAACAACACTCAATGTTTGAAAACAGTTTTGTAATTTAACTCTTGAAGTGTAATTCCACAACTGTTGTGCAGTTCTGAGGATGCTGCTGTGAATCCTTTCGTCATATAATCCTTTGCCATTAAACATTTTTAGCACTTGTTGCTGGCAAATCACTAACCAGACGCATATAGTTGCATTGCAGTTGAACCGTTATCCATTGGATGTCAGTGTGGGTTTTGTTCCTGCTACATATAGATTCAAACTGTATCGCATAGAGATACAAGGTCACTTCTTTTGTTTACTTTTGCTTGAAGCAGCTTCCCCAGCTATTTCTCTCTGGGGGAAGTCGGAAATAGAAAAGTGGAAGGGATCGTTGTCTCTTTGGCTGAGAACAACATGGGTTTGGTGACGAGAAATTAATAACCCCAGTATTTATGTCCGCTCCCTCTGCTGCACGGTCGCACTGAAAGAGGCTGTTGTTCTGTCGTTGCAGTTAAAGCAGTGAAATAAAGTTTCCTGTTTCTTAAACCCTGTTATTGTGTCCTAAGAAGCTTTAATTCATTTACTTTGATTTTGTACAAATCACTTCGCTTCCACTACAAGTCCTAGAAATGTATTGCATAAACAGTCATGCTGAAAGCCATTAAGCAAAGGATTCCTCAGTTTAAATGAATATTTCTACATCCATTTTGCTTAATGACGCAGGGAAAGAACTATATGTGTAATTGTACTGCATATGTAACAGTGTTTTATTTGCCTCATCTCATTTTTACATTACACGATATTATTAGAAAATCACAAAAAAGAAGGTTGCTGATAAATGATTTAAATTTCGGTCATTGTAAAAGATAAGCAGCAGTTTTGTATAAAGCAACAGTTTCACACATGTCCTAAACTGTACACAAAATGTCTTTGAGTATGATAAAGCAAGACAAAGGTGCACTGTGTCTTTAGTGCGATATGTCGGCCTCTTTCTGACTTTCAAAACTCTATTTGTAAAAATGACCTTGTTAAAAAAGAGAGCAGCAAACCTACAGGACAGAATCTAACAAAACCTCCTGTTTCACTTGCAAGTCTAGATGGTATAGTGAACGTGTAGAAAAACATGCTTTTCTTAGCTTTCTGTCAGGGTGATGTTCTGCTTTAAGCAAGCTTTAAAAAACCTGAGCTGGGTGTAGTGCTACAGCACAACAATGTGAAGTAAAAGAGAAGTAAGGCCAACGATTTTTTGGCCATTTTCATACTGTTAAAAAGAACTTAAGAGAGGACGCAGAGGTTTAGATGTACTCCGTAGAGCAGGCAGTATTCTGCATGAGAGCTGCTTTTAAAGATACAATCATTCATAAGAAGTTACTGAACATCGTCTAATGCAGTAATTATAAATTGTCTCGCACCAGTAGCAACAAATGAGGCTTTCCCCTGGAACAAAAAAAGCCTTACATCATCTAGGCAACTCCCCAGATCTTCTGTTTTAGGCTTGAGCAAAAACAAGGGGCTTCGTCTCAAAGGTATTTTAATCGGCTTGTTGTCACATCCCTGTCACTCGTGTAAATGAAATGCCTTTCTGTTTTCAGTGTAAAGAGGGAGCGTGCACCCTGTCAGCCATGACCTCTGGAATCCGCCGCAACTGGATTCAGGCCATCATGAAGAATGTGCGACCCACTATTGCCCCTGATGTCACTCGGTAATACCTAAAGAGGATTAACGCTTAAACCACTGGCAGATAAAACTACTGCTTTTTCTCACTCATTTTATTTTCAATCCCTCTCTCCTCCTCACCCTCTCTTTCCCCTTCTCTCTCCTCCCCCCCTTCAACCGGTATTTCCAACCTGCTTCCAGGAAAAACATCTCACTGAAACTGTCCGTTCTGAAGCCCAGGTTGGAGTGCTTGTGTGTTGAATATCTCCCCCGTCCTCAAACAGTGATGTAACTGCTCAGCAATGTCAGCCCTAGCGTGTTTGTCGTCCCGCCCTATGTCATGTGATTGTTGAGTAACGTCTCCTTGTCAGTCGTGCCACTGTAGAGACACACACTTCAATCACATCAACATACGAGAATAACCTACCCGACCTTCTGTTGATCAACAGCAGAGCGTTTACAGATCCTTGTAGTGTGACTCCACTGAAAATAATCACGAAACAACAACGGTTTATCTGAGGATATTGGTAACCACCTAAGCATTTATTTTTGTGCTTTCAAAAGCCAAGTGTTGCCTTTCAGATGCCTCATCATAAATGACACTGAATACACACTATGACCCGCTTCCACAGATTTAAACACTCTGCCAGTGAGTCTCTTAGGCAACTCTCTCCAAGTGGAGAATGTGTGTTCTCTTTGGTATTTTTGCAAAGACGCCTCAGAGACACCTCTTTCTCATTCTTGAGCTCTGTCCCTTCTCATTTTCCCCTTACTCATACCTCCCTGACACCTCCACACACAACGTGGCAAAAATAGATTATTCCGTCAGGTCACTTTGCCCCTCAACACCACCAAGTGCCCATCAACACATTCTTAACATTAAGCCACTACTGTATACAAATAGCATTAGCATAGCAGCTAAAGGCCGACGTCTGCCATCAGGCTTACCCCAGATCATGACAGTTAAAACCCAAGCTGCTTTCAGCCCGTTGCAAAGTGCCATATAAGCATTTTGTTGTTAATGGTTTGACTTTGATGCATTTTACTGATAACCATGCTTTTAATGCACAGTGTAATGATGCTGCTCTGTAACAAATGTATGCATATTTGTTTGTCCTGCAAAGCTTTAAGTGTATTGGAGCCTGAGCTGATATAAGTGTTACAATCCGTCATCTTTTTCTGGTAACATCATCTGACTTCTATTTTTCCTTTTGTTGTGCATTTGTTCACACAGATCCCTCCCTGAAGAGAAGGCAAAAGCCAACGTGATGTTAGAGCCGTGTCCACAGGCCTCACCTGAGCTGAGCACCAGTCCTGAGGCCCCTAAGTCCTTTGTCCACACACAGACATGTGGAAGCAACGCCTCTGGCCCCCTCTCCGAGCCTCGTAAAAGCCGAGTCCGTGAGCGCAGACGAGAGGGTCGCTCCAAGACTTTTGACTGGTCCGAGTTTAAAATGGAGCAGACAGAAAAGCGAGTGAAGGAGCGAGCGGACACAGTGGACCTCACTTCATCGTTCTCCACAACGTCCTCCTTTTGCTCTACCTCCTCTTCGCCTTCCTCATTAGCGTCCTCTCCTATCTCTACCTCCTCCCTCCATACCTCGTCTCTCTCTGGCACTCATCCGCTGTCTATGACACCAGAAGCAGAAAAGGAGAGTATCAGGAGTGACGTCCCCCCAGATGGCGCAATCAGTGCCACGCACATGCCAAATACTGTTACCGTCACTATGACTTCAACGCTTAACACGACATCACCGGTACAGCCATCGATACCTGAATGCCACGAGCAAGGAAAGATGGAAGTAGACCACCCTGCAGCCAGGAGTCCTGCTACTGAAGACAAGAAGAAAAACAAAAACCCAGACGTCCATCAAGAGATCGAGCAGCGGTGGCATCAGGTGGAGACGACGCCGTTAAGAGAAGAGAAGCAAGTGCCCATCAACACAGCGTCGGGAAACTCTGGTAACTCTGACAGATTGCCGGCTGATGAGCTTGCTGCGCTGCTAGACAAAGAGGTGCGTTGCCTCAGTGTGGGGAAATTTCAATTTTTATGGTTTTGGAGCATCTTGTCATTCATTGTTTTTCACTTACTTTGCCCAGTTGGGAGAGAAGCAGCAGGAGCTGGACCGACTGCAGAAGCAAAACAATGTTTTAAAGGAGCAGCTGGAGGATGCTCTCGGGAGGGAACACAGTGCCAGACAGGGCTATGTTCTGCAGGTACTACACTCACCACCCATACTGCAGGATCAGTATAGGTTTGAACAAATAGCATTCCAACATTTATCTAGAGAAAGAAATCCTTGGCATTGACATTTTTTTAAGATAGACAAGTCAAACGTGGTACAGTAAAGTTAAAAACTTGACTGTGTAAATTGTACTTAGGAGTAAGGACTACTGGTTCTTGATATGTCATATTAATGTGTGGCTACTGTTACTTATATAATATTCTACTAACAGGTGTGGGTGCTTATCCTCTGAAACTGATATGCATGGTTGTGGTGTTCTTAGCATGAGTTTTCACTAACTGTTTTTTACGGAGTTTCACATCTCCTGGGAATATTATTGATTTGAGCTGACACGCTTGAGGTAAGAAACTTGATCAAGGAGCCTTGCGCTGTGCTTTTTCTCTCTTTTCATTTGTGTTTTGTCCATGCACCCTTTCCAAGCTTGATTTCTGCATGCTTATTGGTGTTTATGGATTGCATACTTTAACTGCTTTTTTTACATTGTGCATTTTTAAGTTCCGACTTTTGTCTCACGGAATCAAAATGTCGTTTTTTTTGCAAAAGTTAAATAGATGGTCTGATTTTTTATTTATTGTTTAAATCACTATATCAGTGGCCCATCGTTTGTTTTTGGTTTTTTTTGGGGGGGGGTTATTCATTTCCACCTTTCCATTTTCAAATCACCTCTGAAAAAGCACAGTGGAAGCTTGGGGGAAAACTTCCAAAGAAAGATTGAAATCAAGAGAGGAAAACTTATTTTCCTGGTTCCCCGCGAGATGTGGTTCTCCGTATATGGTAGGTGAAATAAGGATGTCATTAATGAAATTGTTTCATCAATCTTTTTCAAGAGTGCAACATCCCCTTCCTCTTCACCGCAAAGAGTGCCGTGGCAACGCCTGCACAAGCTTAATCAAGATTTGCAGGGTGAGTTGGAAACCCAAAAGCGAAAGCAGGATCTTGCTCAGCAGCAGATTCGGACACTAAAGAGAAGCTACACAGAAGCCCAGGATGCCGTGGACCACCATGAGTCTGGTATTCAGGCTCTGCAGACTAAACTAGCATCTGCAATGGCCGAAATCTTGGCGAGTGAACAGGCTGTTGCCAGAATGCGAAATGAGCTCAAGCTAGAGCAGAAACGCTCAAAGGAACAAGAAGAGGAATATGGCCGTGGTGAGACCACACTACGTGCCCAGTTAAAGGACAGTGAAGACAGACTCCGTGAAGTAGAGGCCAGCCTCTTAGAGAGAAACCAGGCCCTCAGGCACCTGGAGCGCCAGCAGGCCCTGCAACGAGACCATGTTAGAGAGATTCAGCGACTCCAGGAGAGGCTGCAAGAGGTCACTGCTAGGCTCAATGTAACTGAAGAGGGTCAAGCACTAAAGGAAGAGCGCCTGAGGAAGGAGCAGCATAGCTTGCAAGAGAGTCATGAGAAGGAAAGACAGAATCTGTGTAGAAAATTAGCTGAGGCTGAAACTGCACAGAAGGAGATGGAGGTCCGTGTGCTGGAGGCTGAGCAGCAGGTGGAGGCCTTGTTAAGAGGAAGGCAGGCTTCTGGGGCCAAAGAAAGCAGGGAGGAAATGCTGAAGTTGCAAGAGGAGCTGGCCCAGAAGACTGACATGGTGGAGTCACTAAGGGAGAGTGTGCGAAGGCTAGAAGAAGAGAAAGGCCATCTCACCTGCCGCTGTCAGGAGCTTCTTAACCAGATAGCAGAAGCGGATCGCGAGGTGAACAAGCTTCGCAATCGTCTCGAAACGGAAGAGGCTGATTACTACACCCTAGAGCACTCCTATGAGAGGGCTACTCAAGAGTTTCAGAAAATGAGCCAGTTCCTACGAGAAAAAGAGGAGGAGATCCGGCAGACTAAAGAGATGTATGAGAGGTTAATGATACGCAAGGAAGAGGATTTGAAGGAAGCCCTTATTAAAATGGCTGCACTTGGCAACAGCTTGGAGGAAACTGAACAGAAATTGCAAGCTAAAGAGGAGCTTCTGTGTCAAATGAGTCAAAGTCTCTTGGACAAAGTTGAACCCTGTAGTGCCGAAAAGGATCTGCAGGCCAAGCTTGTTGTTGCAGAGGATCGCATAGCAGAGCTTGAGCAGCATCTCAATGCCCTGCAGCTGGGCTACGCTGACCTACGCATGGAAAGGCAGCAAATCCCAGACAAGAGCAAGAAGGCAAGGCTTAAAACATCCGCCTCCTTATCAGCAAACACATTACTTACCTATGACAATACATCCAAGACAGAGAACTCCCAAGACGATAAGGAGTCTCAAGCTAAGAGACCAAGGATACGTTTTTCCACTATTCAGTGCCAAAAATACATGAATCTAGAGGGCATGGACTCTATCAATGCGAGCAGTACCTTTGCAGACACAAGACAAAATGTAAACGAGGATGTAGATGAAGATACCCATCTTAGTAAAGAGAACATCTCTGATATTACTTTCTCTCACAATAGTGACCCAGAGAAGTTCATTTCTATCATACACGCCCTAGAGACTAAGCTGCTTGCCACCGAGGATACACTCAGAAACCTCACACAAAATGTAGGAGAGCAATCCAACCCAGCAGAAGATGCGTCTAAGAATGATCTAAAGATGGCAGACATAAATCTTAACCCCAATAAGGAGTTCGGTAATGGAGGTGGGACACAGAGTAGTGCTGCCAACAAGCATTATTCCAAGGCCCTGTTGTGTGTGGAAAGCAGTCGAGAGACAGTCAGGACCATTCTTAATGGCTCTCATGTTACCACCGGCTCACAGCTGCACTCATTGTCAGAGATAGAGAACCATTTGTTCAATGCATCACTGTTCATCCGACAAGGGCAAAAGACTGAGGAGCAATCACCAGTTGTCGATAGAAATCCCACCCCAGAGACTCTAGATAAAGAAGCTCTGCACCTTTTTGCCAAAACGTTATCGTTCGAGGCAGTTGTTCTGAATAAAATGGCTTTGTTATTACAGACATCAAAGTCCGACCTCCTTCAATCTCTTGCCGAGATATGGGAAGACTTGGAGAACATTCAAAGAGGTGACAAAGAGTGCTTGGCTATAGTTTATGCTGATGTGTTGACCAGGAAGTTGATGTTAGAAAGTTCATTCTGGAAAGAATTGGAGAAAGCTGAGACGGATGTTGCTAAATCCAAAGAGGAAAGTGTTTCAGCTGATGTAGATGTGGACTCCACAGTTATCTTTAACACTTTAATGAAAGCTGAGTTAGCCTTCTCTATTCAAAACCTTAAAACCTGCTATGAAGAGAAATTCAAAATACTGAAAAGGGAGATGACTGAGGCCCATGATAACCTGCATCAAAGGGAAATGGCCTTGAAAGCAATTATTGAAGCGTCCAAAAGGCCTGATTTAAAAAATGTAATAAAAGAAGTCAAAAATAACTTTGAGTTTGGTGAACAAAGGTTAGCAGACATTTCCCCTCCTGAACTCGCTCCCTACATGGAGCAAATTGAAATGGAAGAGGCTAGAGACTTGGCTGAGGAAGTCGTAGACAGACATTTGGTTAGAGAAATGCCGTCTTGTGGTGTTAATTCTATTGAATCGCTGGAACATGCAAATGACAACTTGGCCAATGAGCTTCAAAGACAAGCTAAAATCCTCCATAAGTTTGCTGAAGAGATAGAAAGTGGTGGAAACCATCCTACACTGGCTAAAATGATCCACGGTCTTCTGGGCAACCAAACCTCACATGGTTTAACAAGTACCTCTCTCTGTATGCGCGATGCCCTAATCCAGGCTCAGGTAGCTTATGTGGCCTGCAGGTTACGGGCCATGCATGAACAAGACCTGGGCTGGTGCAAACAGACGGGTCAAAACATGGATGCTCTTGTCCAGCAGCACGCCCAAAAAGTCAGCGCAATCCAAGAAAATTATGAAACAGCGTTAAAAGAGGAGCGCCTAAACTTAACACAAGCAGTTTCCACTCTCAAGAAGGAGAACCATACGCTTAAGAGTGAGATCAGCAAACGTGTGAACCAGCTCTCACAGCAGCAGGACCAACTGGCTCTCCTGGAGGAACGTTTCCAGAAGGAGACTGAAGAGCTGAAACAGAGGCATAAGCACGAGCTAAGCCAAGCTGAGAAAGGCCGTGCCTCCATAGAGCTGGCCCTCATGGACACTACAGCAGACAGTCAACGAAAGCTAGAAGTCCTGCTGGTGGACATGGAAACCATGGAGGAGAGGCATGATGGTCACGTGAGGAAACTGGAAGGGCAGTTTGAACAGCGGATCTGTGAGCTCCAGCAAATCCACAAACAGGAGATTGAAAAGTTACATTCCCAGTATATGGAAAATGTCCAATGTGTCCAAAAGCACCAACAGGACCAAAACGGTCCTGAGGTTTCCCACTCGCCTCCTTGTGATGAGGCCCCTACACCAATGGATGAGGAGGAGCAGGGGAAGGGGGAGGATGCATATACCAGGTCAGAGGTGGACTCCATGCTGGTTCTGAAGGACCGGATCCAGGAGCTGGAGGCTCAGATGAGCACCATGAAGGACGAGCTGGAGAACAAGCACCTAGAAGGAGATGTGGCCAGCCTGAGAGAGAAATACCAGAGAGACTTTGAGAGTCTTAAGGTTTTTGCTCTTTCATTATACTGTAGTGTTTTTTGTTATACATCAGTGAGAGAGTATTAGATTAAAGTAAGATAGCATAATAACAAGCTGCTCTTGTCCATGTTTCTACTAATATGCACAGAGCGATTGAATTGGCAAATGGCTTGTTTTGAGATTGTTTGCACATTTCTAAAACTTGCATCATAGATGACATCAGTTTGCTTACATCACTAGAGCCATACTAGCTGCATGCTTCTAGAGTTTGTACGGTCAGCCGTTGATCCACCAATGTGGTTACCCTGACTTAAGATTTACAGCCAATAGCCATTCAAGGGTACCATCATTTTATTGCGATTGGTACGAAACTTGCCACAGACATTCATGGTTCCCAGATGATAAACCCTGATGACTGTGGTGACGCCCTGAATCATCCTGTTGTCTTATAAACGTTTGGATGAATTGTCAATATGTCCAACACATCATTTTAAGGCGAAATACCTGCGAAACTAACTCGAAACAGCAGGATTTTATGCTCTCTGTAGTTGGTACGGAACTCATGGAAAATACAAGATTGCCACCAACATTGCTTCTTGATTTGGGCATTAACAGACATTTCCAACCACTTAAAGAAGGGAATTCAGTCTATTAATGACACAAAATGCAGCTCTGATGGATTAAAATGTCACAGCTTCACCTCACTCTCTTACTAACATAGCTGGGCTTCACATCATTAAAGCTTGCATGGATTCTATCAATGATTTTGCATGACACCATGTAGCCTAGTGAATGATTAATAGGACATTGCACTTTATTAGTCACTCAGATTATACTGTAAGTGGTAAATGCTCAAATAATGTCGGCTAACAGATTCTTGATCCGTTCTTCCCCTAGGCTACGTGTGAACGTGGCTTTGCAGCAATGGAAGACACACACCACAAAGTAATACATGACCTCCAGAGGCAGCATCAGAGGGAGATCTCCAAACTTATGGAAGAGCGAGAGAGACTTTTGGCTGAGGAGACTGCTGCCACAATTGCTGGTAATTGAACCGTTTTTTCACCCGTAATTTCTCCACTTTAAACAAAACCAGCGTACAATAATTAAATGTGATTCCTCTTAAATGTAGCTATTGAGGCAATGAAGAATGCACACAAGGAGGAACTTGAGAAGACCCATCGTTCCCAACTGAGCGGACTGAACGCTGACATTGATGAACTGCGCCTACAATACGAGTATGTTCTGAATAAGAAAACTATTTAATTGTGCAGATTCTAGACTTGTTTGGTTAACATCAAACGAAAACTGTGGTTAATCGTATGATGATCTGCCTCTCCAGGGAGGATCGGCAGTCCATCCAGAGAGAACTGGAGGTGCTGTCGGAGCAGTACTCTCAGAAGTGTCTGGAGAACGCTCACCTGGCCCAGGCCCTGGAGGCCGAGAGGCAGGCCCTCAGGCAGTGTCAGAGAGAGAACCAGGAGCTCAACGCTCACAACCAGGTCGGATTGCACACCTGCAACTGTACCTATAAATATCATTTCATTCCACGGTTTTAAACAAAACTTTATCCTCTCCAACAGGAATTAAACAACCGACTGACTACAGAGATCACTCGGATGCGCTCCTGCTTCAGCGGTGAAACGGCTATGTCACCACTCACCCAGGGAAAAGATGTGTATGAACTTGAGGTACGTCTAAACACAAGCAATGCAAACACACCTGCAGTAAGGATTTGGTCTTTAGCCTTATGACCGTTCTGCCCATCTTGTAGGTGTTGTTACGAATTAAGGAGTCAGAGATCCAGTATCTCAAGCAGGAAATCCACTCTTTGAAAGATGAACTGCAGTCTGCCTTAAGGGTAAGCAGAAACAATCTTTAGATAGACAACATATTAATGTTTATGTATTTAATTAGTGGTAAGTAACATTTGAAAAACTGAGTGAAAGTGTCATTGATGACTTTTCAACAGGACAAGAAGTACGCCACGGAAAAATATAAAGACATCTACACAGAGCTCAGCATCGTGAAAGCAAAGGCTGACTGCGACATCAGCAAACTGAAGGAGAAGCTGCTCATTGCCACAGAAGCTTTAGGAGAGAGGAACGTCGATGGAACGGTCACACCTGGATACGGTAAATGCGAAGTTCAACCTTTTTTTTTTACAGATTTATCAAAACATTTCTTATCATATCTTAAGCTAAGTTAATCATTTAGCTAGTCAGGGGTAGATACATTTTAAGTGGTATGCATATACAGGACATGGTTAACTGTGTCGGAGATCTACAGATTTGCCCTGTTTGTGCTCCTTGTAATCTATTATGATATATTTCTGGTGAAGCGTTGTAGCTACAACCCGTTTGGTTGCAACTCATTTTCAGTTCAGCGTCATTAACCCTTAAATGCATGTTTTTTTTTTTATTCCTATCCCAATATAGAAAACCTCAGGCGCACTGAACCTCTACAAGGTTCATATTAAACTCTTTTGGCTCGTTAGTTTTTCTACTTAACTCTAGTGATTGCAGATTGATGATAATAAAAGCTTCTTTTTTCTTTCTCTTTTTAGATATCATGAAATCAAAAAGTAATCCAGATTTCCTGAAAAAGGAACGATCAAACGCCGCCAAGCAATCAAGAGGCATAAGGTCCAAGGTGAGGGTTCAATAACACATTTCCTGCATCTGTCCCAAATTCAAAACATAGAGCCACACATCTTTAAGCTGCCATTTCAGTTTGCTGTGTACTGTTATGCTGAAGCTTCTGTCGTGCAGACTTTATCGCTGTGAACCGTCCCTCCACACACCGTGTTTCACACTTGCTCAGGACATATTTTACTGAGAGTCTCTTGTCCTGTAAGTTTTGTAATCTCGTCTATTTTGTCCGTCAGTCTGTCATTGAACAGGCATCATGGGATAGCTGACACTCCCATTGTGGGGTGATTCCCACCCAACCCCCGCCCCAAGATGTGCTGTAGGTATAGCATGATGTAGCCCAAAGCATGCCCTCACCACCCTCGCATGATCTCCCTCCCCTCCCCCTTAACCAACCCTCCGTATCTCAGACCCTGAGAAATAACAAGCTGGACGTTTTTGAAAAAAACTTTTTGATACTGCTCAAAATCAGGTGAATGTAAAGCCACCGCCAGCAGCTGGTTAGCTTAGCTTAGCTTAGCATAACGACTGGGGAAAAAGGGAAGCCTCTGTAGCCAGGTTAGGTGAAAACTAACATGCTGACAAACCACTTTTAAAGCTCACAAATGAAACCATGATCTCCTTTGTTTGATTAGCACAGAAACTGAAGTGTAAAATAAACAAACAAACAATTAGATTTTGCAGAAATGTTAGTAACTGAGGTTTAAAGGTGCAAGTTGGCGGCGTGGTTGTCTTTCTTTTTGGACAAAGCTAGTCTAGGTTAGGGTGACCAAACGTCCTCTTTTGCCCGGACATGTCCTCTTTTTACGTCCTGTCCGGAGCGTCCGGGGGGGTTTTATAAATTCATGAAAACGCCCGGTTTTCACTGTTGGGACCATTAAGCGTGTACTTAAATTGACTGGCGCTTCCCCCCACCCCCCAACAATCGCAAGTGTCCTCTTTTTCGCCACCTCAAATCTGGTCACCCTAGTCTAGGTGTTACTTTATAAATTGAACTCCTAAGGATATGGACATTTAGTTTAATTATATATAGTATTTAAGGATGTAAATTGTGTATTTACTGCCAAACTGTTGACTCTTTTATTGTAAAAACCGTCTCTGTAAATGTCGTCTCTGTCTGTTTGTGAGTGCTGTGTTAATTGTGCACTCTGTGTGCCGTGAACCGTCTCCAGCACAACCACTTGTTTTTCGTAGATCTCACATTAAAAATAAAGTGTGTCCATATCAGAAAAAGTCTGGAGTTCACAGACTCAACTGTTTTGTGATGTCTGCATGTTTCTTTTTTTTTTTAAAACAGTTTTCTGCACGTTCATCATTTATGAACGATAAATAACCTCCCTTTTCTTTTTTTTTACAGAGCCTGAAAGAGGGACTTACGGTGCAGGAGCGTATGAAGCTTTTTGAGGCAAAAGATTCTAAAAAGATTTAAATTTGTAAGAATCTGCAGTTTCGTTTCTCTCTCCTGACCTCAGTTTCTGGTCAGATTGGTACGGCCATGCCAGCATTTGCTGAAGACTTGTATAGGAAATGGGAAAAAATCTATTAAGGTCAAAACCAGGACCTGCTGCTTCCATCCCTCCGATAAGTTGTCATATTTTTGTTCGATTTTTTTAGTTAAAAAAACTTTTATTGAATCAATCCTGTTGTCATTTTTCTTTTTAAAAATCCATAGACGTATAATCTGTCCAATGTGGAGATGTGTCAAATAAGCTGTGCGAGGAATACATGACAGCATTTTTATTGATCCTCCAAAATGCCAAAATGACAGCAATACACAGTATAAATAATATATATTTCCCAATATGAATTAAGTATCTGCTGTATTTTATTATTGTTACAGTTTCTATATCTAATAATTTTCAATGTCTTTAATGTTGCCCCAGTTCTGTTGTACATAACTACTGGATATATGTTAGAGTATGGTTTGATATTGATTGTTGGGGCATCTGCTGTACTATAACTATGGTTTGATTGATAGTGGAAAACAATGTGATGCTTAACTTGCTTATGTATGAGAGTTTTATAAAAATGGAGTGTTTGTGTGTGAAGGGGGATTTAGAGAGGTGGGATTGCACTTATCACTTGACTACTTGAGGAAGCTTTGTTTTATTTGTCTCAAATCGGTGTAGTGACTTCAAGTCATTTATTGCAGTGCAACCAAACATCTTAACTTCTGTCAAATTTAGTGGAAAACCGTGACTTGTTAGTGATACTGGACTTTTTTTTTCTTGGAACCTGGATTTGTGTTTGCTCAGTTTTGATTAGCGTGAAAATATCCTCTCAGAAAACAGGAACTATTTAGGACGTTGCATGACTGTACAGTACCTTTTTGAATTGCAGAATGGTCATGTTGCCTCTTTTTCCCACTTTTTTGCTTTAGTGTGGAACTCTTTAACACTAATAAGCTTTGCTTTGCGAGTCCTACTGTTTAGGTGTTGAGATTGAAATGTTTTACTGTAAGCGGCAGTCTTGAAGCACTTGGCCCAATCCCTGACCTCTCACTGAAATCTAGTCGTGCCTCAACTGAGTGAAGAATATAAACATCCATGAAACCTGTGCAGCTATGGATACACACTGTATAGTATTCAAACCACGCCTTGTATATATATGCTACACGGAAGACTTCTGTGTTTTGTTTTAAACTTGTACCTTGCTCACTAGCTCTATATTAAATATATATGAATATTTTTTATTTTCATTTGAATGTATAACGTCAAATAAATGAAGTGTTTGGAAGTTTTGGAGTTATAGTTTTATTTTTCAGACACTTTGTTTTTATTTTATTAAAGACTCCTGATTTTACATTTTTTCCAACACAAAGTAATCTTGAAGCAATAGGACAAATGCATATATTTACTTTTCAATGCTAGCTTTTTATAGTATAAAAATACCTTTTTTAAAACCGATTGGTTCAGTCTACAAAATGCCCTAAAAAAAAGTCAAATGGACTAAACTGGTAAATTTTTCTCCAATTTCTCATGATAAATATACTTAAAATAAAACACGCTTTAGAACATGTCATGAAACAGAGCACACAAAACTTTAAAAGCCCAAAAAAAGGTAATTACAGTGAAATTATAAAACTTTCCAAGTCCTCACTTTTTTTTTACTGGAAACCAGCTTCACATATCAACTTAATGCACACTATTATTAAAAGACCATTCTATTCTTCTCTGGAAAGTACCCTGCTGTGAACATGTTCTGCTTTTTACTAGGCAGCATGATGTCAACAAGAAGCCACAACAAACGGAAAGCAACAAGTTTAACTCAGTAACTCAACAACACTAAATTGCTGTTTATATATTATGTTGGATTGCGTCAATGCTTCAGTCGGTCTGTGAAAATTGAATTATGGATATGTTGAAACATTTAGCATTTGTTTTAGCCAATTAGCCGTGCCATATCATATTCTCCACCTCCTTCTCCTTCCTCATCCTCCTCCTCTTTGTCTTTTAAAGCATCGATCAGTCTGATCCAGAAGGTGTTCCGCTCCTGTGGTTCCTCCGGCCACAGCAGGTAGGTCTTCTTGCGAACAATCTTGCACAAGCGTGTGTAGGGAGACAGGAAGCGTTCAGGTATCTCCTCCAGGAACACCAGCAGCAGGACGTCACTGCCATCGTATAAAAGCCTCAGACTGGCCAGCTGAAACTCCATGGAGCACCACTCGCTTTGCAGGAAATTACGCGTCACCACACAGATGGTGTGGCGAGAACCGTAAATGGCGGCCTCGATGTTCTCCAGAACAGCAGCGCCGGGTCGGAAGTCTCTGTGGTGGAGGCACAGCCGGAGCCCAGGTGCACATCCAGCAGCAGGCCTCTCCAGGTTGGGAACCAGCTGCTCCATCACCCAGCCCTCGTCTTTAGAGCTGTAGGAGATGAATGCATCATACTGGAATTTGGCGCTTGTGCGTCCACGTAGTTTTGCCCTGAGGACAAGCAGAAGGTAGCGCAGAGTGGGGCCCTGTGTTTGCCAGGCCAGACACACACATACAAACAAAAGGTCCACCACAGAGCTGGAGATGAAGAGGATGAAGGAAATGTATTCAAAGGAGCACGCCTTTTCGTCAAACTGCCACAGGAAGGGAAATTTCCTGTAGTTATCACACCGAATGTCGTAAAAGAAGGGCACCTAGAAAGGGAAAACAAATAAGAAAATAGTACTGTATTGTGCTTTAAGTTCATTTATAACATGCATTGATACTTATCAGAACGTCAGCAGCTTCTTTTACCTGTATTTGAGTGTTCTGGATGGCCCAGGTCTTGAACCAGGCATTGTCACAAGTACAACTGATCGGGTTATCTGAAACGGTCAATACAAGCAATCTGGAACACACAGGTAAACATAAAGGTTGACAGTTTTATTAAATTCCATCCTCTCTCTAACTCTTGGCAAACATGGGATTAATGTTAAAGTTTCAAATGTTTAACTGTCTTTCCAAGAGTTGCTTGCATTAACATTCGTTATCTCCTCTACCTTGGCAGAGCCTTCAGCATCTTTTTGTCCACAGTGTGAAGGTGGTTTGACCAAATGTTCATAAACTCCAGGGTGTTATCAGGAGGCAGCAGGTTGGCAGGCAGAACATCAAGGTCTACTCTGTGGAGGGTCAGTTTTTTCAGCTTTTTCAGAGGGGACAATACTGCGCTCAGGTTGGTATTTTTCATAGCCACTCCATTTATGAACAGTATTTCCAAATTGATTAGAGGAACAAAGGCGTCACGGTGGAAGTCTACCATTAGGCTTTCTCCAATCTGGAACTCGAGAAGTCGAGTTTGACCTTTGAAGAAATTTGGTCCAATGACGCCAATGCCTTGACCTCCGGGCCCCTGGTATAGCATGTCCAGAAACTTCAAATTGGACATGGAAGTTAGACAGATAAAAAGATCATCAGATTGAACAATAAACTCTTATTAATATATTTTCATACCTCAAGGGAAGTTAGGTTGATGAAAGGGGCGTCATAGTGTTTAAAATGGAGGCGGTTATTGTACAAAACCATTCTCCTCAAATTGGTCAGGCCACACAGAATATATGTTGACAGCATCTTTATGCGGTTCCCACTTAAGTCCATCATTCTGAAATACAGATGGATGTGGACAGTGAGTGGACAGTGAGAAAAGTTAAGGGAAGTTGAACACACTTAAGCAAACTCCTTACCTGAGGTTGATCAGGTCTTCAAAGGTGTGGTCTTTAATGAAAATAATGCTGTTCATGCTGAGGTTGAGCTTTAGTAGCCTCCGCAACCTACTGAAGGGCTTATTGGTGATGTATTTCAACAAGTTAAACTGCAGGTAGAGCGCCTCAAGGTTAGTAAGTTTGCTGAATACATTAAATGTCAACCAAGTGATTTCATTATTAATGAGAGACAGGCGAGTCAGCTTCTTCAGGGGGACAAACCAGTTGGGGTTGATGTCATGAACTTTGCTGCTGTCCATGCTTAGTAACGTAAGTTGGGTCAGTCCTTGGAATGTGTCTTGCTGAATGTCGAGTGAATTTCCGTTTAGCTGCAGTTTTTTCAATCCTGGGTACCCCTCGAATGTAGTACGAGATATCTGCTTCAGACCACATTTGTTTAAGTAGAGTTGGCTCGTATTACCCCTACCAAATGATAACTGGGCAACATTCTCGAGCTTTGCAAAATTAAGTATCACCATACGTGGAGTGTCACAGTCCAGGAGGCTTGAGTTCGTCTCTGGTAACCTGGAATTCTTCAAGTTGACCTGCATTCATTTGGATGTAAACATTGCTTATTTTAAAGACATTAAATGATATATAGATTTTGCATTAGCATCAAGTGCACGTACCTCAACCCTATCAAGCTGCTCCATTCCTTTCAGCAGCCCGCATATGGTCAATGGAGATTTCTCTATGAACAGAGAAAAAGAGACCCAAGAAAGATTCCTCTTTGTCTCTGCCGAGAGTCCCATCAGCTGTCCTGCTTTTATTCCCCTACACTGCAGGATCTTCAGCCTGGGGTTCGAGGTAAAAACGTCAGAATTTAGCTTCAGCCTTGGGTTGTAGGAGAGAGTGGTGTCCTGAAGGGCAGGAAAACAGCTCACATTAATACTCCGGAGGCTGTTTCTGTAAAGATCAAGACGCTGAAGAGTGGAAGATCCACCAGACTCCCCACAGCTGAGCCACTTGAGCTTGTTCATGGACAGATCGACATGTGTAATCACTGGTAGGGACTTAAAGATGACCAGAGAGATTGTGCCAAGTTTGTTTTGATCCAGAAGCAGGGTTTGTAGCATACTTAGCCCATGAAAGCTATTAGAGTTGATGTGTGAGATGTTGTTACTGCTAAGGTTGAGTAAATTCAGGACACCCAGGTCTCTGAATTCTCCTCCTTTCAGATATGCCAGCTTGTTCTGGCTCATGTCCAGGTATTTAAGCCCAAACAGATGCCTCCATGATCCAGGTGGGATGACCTTGATCATGTTCTTGCGCAGGTTAAGTTTTGTTGTGTTATCTGGGATCTTGCTCAGGACATCAGTGAGGTCAGCTATGTGCTGTTTGCTGCACCACATGTTGCCGGTCCCGGGGTAGGACATAAAGCAGCTCTTAAAGCCGTAACCACAGCAGCACGAGGTGTTGAGCAGCAGAAGGAAGATGGCGGTTCGCACCATCTTTTTCTAATGCAACAAGATCGGACCAAAGAAATAAAAGAAATATTAGTTTGGAGATGAGATGTGCTCTCTTCAATACGACTGGATATAATCAATTATTGTGCTTTATTTTTTTTTTAAAGGAAATATATTCAGTTTTTGAGTGCTTTTTGCTGCAACAGCCAAATAATTGGCAAATAGTTTGAAAATCAATAAAACTATAAATACATTTTTTGCGAAACATGTCAAAAGATGCTGTTTTCAGCCCCTCTGGAGATTTCCCAGTTTTATTGACTTTTTAAATTGAAATAGGGATAGAGTTTTGGATTGACAAAACAAAACATTTAAAGACACTTGACATTGAGAAACTGGGATGGCAGAGAAGTTGCTTATGAAAATAATTCATATTTGTAGCCTAAATTTATAAGCATTTTAAATTTACCTCAACATTATGTTTACCCCCCTGCCCTTCATTTATGTATGTGGGAGATAACACAACAATATGAATGCAAATTAAATCTAAAATACCTTTATTCTTCTATTACCTTTTACAGTTTGTTCTTCTAACTTAGAGCACCGTGTTACGTCTTCTTATCTAAACTAAATATGTTAATAAACTTTGATTTAGTTCAAAATGTCATATTTTTACAGCATGTTGCAGCCTTAACAATTACAAAATATAAACTTACCCTTATTCTTCTTCTTATGCTGCTTTACTTGATCTAACTGCACTTCTTGTTTTAACGTCTAAATAAACCCTAATCATTTTGAGGAAGGATGTTGTTGTTTAGAGCTGTGCGTATACCCACGTTTTCACACTTACATTGTGAAAAGCTCAGTCATGGAGGGTTTTATTCAAAGATGTACTGATTATATAGTTTCATACTAAGAAAAGGTTATGAGTATTTCCTTCCACAAGAGGGAGCTATCTGCTTTGATCCTGCATCTAGTGATGGTGCATCAATACTTCAGATGTGCAAAACATCCAAATCGGCATTTATCAGAAACCCTTAAAGCTGTCAGAGACACTGTGCCAGCATTTAGATTTGAATGGTTTTTGGGAGACTTGCCTGTAAAGAGACCCAAAGTGATACTCAACTGTTCTGTTGTGTCACCTTTACCCACAACTCCAGTAGCACTTCAAAACAACTGTAAAAACAACAGTCTTTTTTAAGGATAATGAACTTTATTATTGGGTGAGGAGCAAGATAATTATTTTACTAAGAAAATGTAATCCCCCGTGGGCGTTTTGTCGTTCTTCTATGTGATGCTTGAATATTTTAATACATTTTTGCAACTATTTGCTAGAATAACGGCTTTGTTTTTATAGAATATGTTAAAGAACAAATGTGATTTTTGACTTGAATCAAGATATTCAACCAATATCATCTCAACGGTCGGATGAGACGGGCATGTTGACCTCTTCATGCTGAACATCCACTGTGGGCTCTTCTGGTCCTGGCGGCTGACCTTTGCTTCTGCAGTGGGTGTGAGGGCGGTGAAGGGGCCAGCGGACCTGGGTCAGCCCAACACTCGCTGCCCATCCTTTGGGGGCGACAGGTAGTCCGCCGTTTAGTCCGTGTGGAGCTCGGTCCCCGGGGCCCTGACCTTTGCAACGGGGGGGCTCCTTGATCCACGAGCAGAGGCACAGGTGACCCTGCTGATGGAGATTTAGCTGAAGGAGCTGCTTCACCTTTAGCACATGGAGGGGGGCAGGCGGTGCTGCCAGCATGAGTCTGTTTGCCTCTTATTTAGACTTTAAACGATAGTGATGATGACAGTTTGCCTTATAGTCAAATCAATAATGTTTAAATAGTCCAAACATTGTTTTTCATTTATACATTGAACTCCATCCCCATTTTCCCTTTGATCGTTCATAAGAAATAATGAAACCCTTTGTTTTTTTACTTGTTTTATTCAAAGAAATACAGTGTGTATAATACAATGAATTGTCATGAAGTGAAATGATGCAGTCCAACACGACATCATCCATATAAAAAACATTTACCCTTTTTTATTATTTTACAATATTTACAAATCCATTCAAAGAATTGTCTCTCAGAGTGAATTTAATGGACTTAACAGTTCAAATGATCTCATGGAAGTTACTGTAAAGTGCTGATGTTACTTCAAAATATGTTTTAGTAGAATCTTATCGTAACAATCGATGTCCGCGGTCCATTTCGTAAGACTTCTTTTCGAAATTCATTCCCTGTTTGTCTGATAAGGTGCAAAATGTTTGAGGTTTATGTGACGTTAGGATGAGAGTGGAAGTCCTCCTGAAAGCCACTGCAATTCAAAGGCATGCCAGTAATAATGAGCACTTGAACATCTGTATTTGAGTCGCTTATATTACAGTCAGAAGAACGAGAGTTTAATTGTCAGTAGCCGTCAAAGGACTCGGAGGATGGGCTTCTAGTCGCTGAATGGACGGGGGCCTCTTTGGGGTTTTGGCGGAGGAAGGGATATCGGTGAACACCACTGATCGTCCGTCGGGGCAAAGCAGTACGCTGGAGTCTGCCTCACACTTGGTGGTTCTGCTCGGCCATAAAGCTTCAGCAGAACTGGGCCTCATGCCGAGACCACCGGGAGAGAGAACCTCTGTGTTCACCACTGACGCCTGACTCATCTTGATCAGCATATCCAACGACTGCTTACGACTCTCCAGCGACGCCTTCATCGCATTCCTCTCATTCTCTTCTTCCTCCTTTTTCTCCTCCAGCTCCTCGTCCTCTTCCTCTGTCTCTGTGGCGTTGTCTCTGCCGTCCTCTCTCGTGCTGCGATCTCTAACCCCATCCGTCTGGTCCCTCTTCACCGACAGGTCGAGGGGTCCATCGCTCTGGCGAGAAGACCTCTCCAGCGCCTGGTGGATGTGGGAGAGCTCGCTGCGGATTTTGCCCAGGTGTTCCCAGAGGTGGCGCTGGGCGGGAAGGTCCTCTTTCTCCAGGTGGGAGATTTTGCGCTCAGCCTCCTGGTATTCCTGCAAGGCCTTGGAGAGATCACTGAGGAGAGCAGCCACTGACTCTGAAGCCCCCTCCCCTATTGTTCGGGCAGCAATCGGGTCCTGCCTGTTGGGACCCCCGCAGGTAGACTGAGAGGATGTTTCACTGCTGGGACTGGTAAAAGGTTCGCTGTACCACAGATCATGGTGCCGAGTCGGCAGCTGAGCATCCTGTAATCTGAGGAGAGGAAAGGTTTAGGACTTTTGAACTACAATTCAACCAATTGCGTTATTCACTTTAGATAATGATGGAGAAAGGTACTGCTACTTGATAAAATAAAGACATTTCATTGACTTGAAATCCTTACCTTCCATGGAAGAGAAGTGTGTCTGCTGCCATGCTGAGATTTGATGCAGTCTGAATATTCTTCAGAAGATCCAAAGTGAAGCCATCCATGTTCGGCTTCTTCTCCACAGGTGCTTCATGGTTCCCAATTGGGGCTCCTGTCCTTTTCAGGCCCCAACTTGCTTTGCCCTCCTTGGTTGTAGCCTGCAGTTTATCGCCCAACCTGTACCCGTGTTCGGGGGAGTCCCTCTGAGGTGACACCCAGCCAGCGGGGGAGACAGCGGCTGCCCCTGGCCGCAGAGCAGGCACTTTCCATAGATTTACTTTAGGCCGAAAACCAGACGGGGGACTCGCTTCTAGACTGTTTGTGGACGTCTTGAGCACCTTGCTGGCGTCGCTTTGACCAGAGGCCGGTCCGAACGTGTGCTCGCACAGGAAAGGGTAGTAGAGGTGAGGGGGGATAAGAGCTCTGTCTGTGTGGGTGCTAGAGGCCGGGTGCATCAGCTGAGCGGCCGACGCCAGGAAGGGAAGCTGGGCGAGCTGAGCGTGGGTCTGGGCGGCGGTGGCAGCAGCGGGAATAGCTGAGTTCATGTAGGAGAAGAGGCTGGGGGTGATGGGGTACCCCACCCCGAGGACTGACAGGTTGAGTCCAGTGGGATCCTGGTAATCCATCAGGTTTGGCGGAGGAGGATAACAAGGTATTGAGCTACCCACTCGGGGCTGGGCACTTTCAGCTTTGGCCTTTGTGTGGCCGGACGCCAACAGCCGCCACTGCTCCGACAGCAGACTGGGAGCAGTCAGATATGTCTTAGATAGCTTATAGTGTTTCAGCTGGGCCTCTACTTCTACTGAGCGTGCTCTTAAAAGCTGATCTTCCAGGGAGAGCATGTCGGCAATCAGAAGCTCAGACTCTGGCTGTTTGATTTTCTTGGTAGGGCACTCTGCAGCGTCTCCTCTGTTGGAGCTCTCTTTCCCCAACCCAGCAACCTCTACTCCCTCTTCCTCGTCTTCTGCTCCCTGGCTTTCCTTGTCCTCACCTTCATCCTCCACAGCCTTTCGTTCCTCAATCCGTGTCACCTCTATCCCATTTTTCCCATGTGCCTGCTGAAGGGGTCTTAGCTGTTCTGGGTGCAGGATGTTGCCCTTTTTATACGGCCAGTCGGACTCTATGAGCAGCGACAGGGAGTTCTTGCACAGGCTGTACTTCATGTGGTTGTACAGGTGGGACTTCTCCATGCAGGTGAACGGGCACTGGAAGCATTTGTAGTTGTATGGTTTGCCCCATGGCCGGGGAATGTAGTGAGGCTTCTTAGGCTTGCGCTCCTTGTGTTTGCTGACGGACGTCACTTTACAAACGTCGTCTTTGGACATGATTGAGTCTTGATATTTTAAAGATTGTGTTAAAGTGGTGATGATTCAAGACAGATATTTATATTCTATGTCTTTCGTGCCAGGGTTCATTTCATTCTTTTATCTTCAGGTTGGTCGATGAAAAAGAGCATTTCTTGAACCTGTGAACACACAAGACAGTGTTGTATGAATAAAAGGGATATTTCAAAAGCATCAGCAGATCAGGAACACCAAAATGACATGTTAACCTATTTCTTTGTTGTGGAAAAAAGGAACAGCTTGCAGGAATGCAGATTTGTATGGAATCTAAATATCCATGATGAAGTTATTTGTGCGCTGAAGGGTGCTATTATATATCATTATGCACATATGTGTATTGAGAGAGCACATTTGTTGTCTGCCTGCGCTGAGCGTTGCCACTAACCTAACTGCAGGGAGGCCTAGCTGCTCTGTTCTCACTGTACCTGCCACTACTCATTAGTTCCAGTGCAGCACCAGGCGCTAGCAGGGTCCGGGGCTGGGGGGCGAAACAGGGCCGCCACGGGGGACTCTGCACCTGTGCGTCAGGCCCTCAAACACTAACGGACCCGCTTGAGCTTAAGGCCGGACCCTCGGAGGCCGGCTACAGACGCAGTTCGGCCAGGCTGAGGGGTTGCAGGTACAGTATGTGGGGGAGAGCAGTCGGGGGTTTGAGGCCTGGGTCCTAATGAGAGCCTGGCGTTGTGCCTAAAGGGCGTCATTAGTGCAGGGACTGGGATCTGGGTCAGGACACGGTGCACAAGTTCAACTCCTCTCCTGACTCCTCATGTAGAGTTGGGTCAAAATTTATTATACTCAATTAGCAATATTAACATGTTTTATACGAGGATACCATTTGAGTTGATTTTTAAAACATTAGTTATAGTGATGGTAACTATTTTAGAAGTTGTTGTGTCAGACAAGCAGTTACGGACATTTTCCTTCATTATTTAAATTAAATTATTTTATGTTGTGCTTCTTCCATCTTTCAGGAGAACAGTTGGACCCTTGCATTTTAGAGATTTAAAGAAAGCTGGTATTCGTATCATGTTAAGTGTTTGCTGGCTCTCTTTATTTTATATATTACATTGAAACATCACATACTTTACGATCTATAATCATCGACAAAACTAAATTAAATACGTGTACAAGAGAACGTCTCATATACTCTCTTGTTTTTTCATAATTGCTCTCCTTCTTCATCTATTGGCATTCTTTTCATTCATTTCTTATCTTCTAAAATACATTTTAATAAATGTGTTTTCATCTGTTAAATTACAGAAACTTTGTGATCTTTTTATACTTTAAGCCAGGCTGTTGGGTAAACCCTGCGGTGGAAAAAGATGTGAGGAGGAGTGTGCTCCTCAATTTAAAACACTCTGCTTTGAGGCTTTTATTTTGTCTTTTTTCTTTCCCCAGGTCATTCAAAGATAAAAGTCTGTGTGACGTTCAGGGTCCAAAGTGAAGTAAAGATAAACTCATGGCTCTTGACAAAGTTTTGATATAAAGGCCACTGAAGCGAACACAGGTGATGGATGCTCTGTGATGTTGAGAGACAGCAGACAAGCTCATCTATAAAGCTGCAGCACGCAGGGTGATGATGAAAGACACAGTGAGACTAACTCAGGATGGCAGGCGGTTACAAACTGCTCTCCCAATTGGACCCTAAGAATTGGCCCGTTTTGTGGCTGACCATTTGATTGGCTCACTTGTCCGCCCCGGGGCTCTGACCTGAGCTTTGAGCTCATAATGGGGCCTAACAGCTGCTGCTACCATCCAATCAATAAAAATCTTTTTTACAGTAGTTTTTTCCCCCTCTCCTGGCCACTGCTATCCGCTCGCCTTGCCACTGACTGTGCACTTTGGCCCCCCGCCGCCCCATATCCAAACCCTGCGGTCTTGTTTTAAGCTTTTAGGGCTGGTGATCAAACAAGCCTAACCGCTTCAACATCTATTGTTCCAATTAAAGAGGTTCACCACACTAAAAGCTTTGACATGCAACAGCAACCACACCACTGCAGCCTATGGGACGGGCTGTTTGTACAGTAGGTCAATTCATGACTCAAACTGAAATAGTTTTAAAAGCTTTTTGTAAATTCATACTTTAAGTTAAAGTATTTACCTTAAAGGGTTGTCCGAGCGATGAGTTGGTTGTCTGGAAAAGAAGAAAGATTACAAAATGATGGTCATAAATCATTTAAATCTCAGTTTCTTTTTCAATATAACATGCTCAATTTAACACTTGCTTTTACATTTACTTCTTCAAAAATCATATTTGTGTTACACAATAAATTAAAGAATTGTATGAATAGACACATTACTAACTGACATTTGTATTTGATAGGAAAACCTCACATGATGATTCAGCTTCAAATGTTTTAAGCAAGAGCATTAAAATAACATGTTATGATCATTGTTTTATCATTTGAAAATGAAGTGACAATGCAGTGCGTTATTTTAAATTAACATCTGCATGCATGGAAATAAAAACGGTATTATATTTTTAAATAGCCCCATTCAGTCTTAGAAATACACATTATAAATGAGTTATAAGTCAAATTAAACTCGTATTATAACCTTGCAATTAAAACTACAAAATAAAAGTCGTGCACTTAATACACGTTTTCTCAATGCACGCAAAGGCACCACGCAGCAGGCCTCTGTTTAAGTAACTTTATAAAAGATGGCTTAATCTTTCCTAAACTAACCCGCTTGCATGCCACAAGCTATTGTAAAGTGATGAGGAAATGAACGTACCTGGAGAGCGTCCCGGTCTGTCTGCAGCGGCACTGAGAGGGCAGCGCGCTCTAACAGGAGCGCAGCAGCGACTCTGCTCATATATATTGACTGGGAGCATTGCCCGCAGGCACTACAATACAGCAGCTCCCCCCTCCCTCCTCGCTCTCCCCCCCCCCCCCCCCGGATTGTCAAATGTGGACTCTACCTTGCAGCCAGAATAACAACTTCAACAATATTGGCAAAGGTTACAGTTTGGTGATGATGGCTCCTCGTTAAAACGGAGGGTGACGTGAAGTTTGGCGTCTGGGTTAATTTAAGGTATTTTTTAAGGTGGTTTCATGGGTGATTTTAAACCGAATGCTTTTCACTGAAATATGAAAATACTACGTGTTTAAAGATGTTTTGTGGTTTGTCTGGCTGTTACCTGATTTTAAAAGTCTGATTCAAACCATTTTGAAAGACGTTTGAAAGAAAAGATTATAAAAGGAAAACATTTAAAAAGATGCAAAACCTTGAATATTGAATATATTTATTTATAATACACACAATAGTAACACACACAACATAACGTACATAAGGGAGGGGGGAAGGAAGACCAAAAGCAATTTCTTGTTTTAATTCATCGAAATAAAATATCTCAGGACAAAAATGACACCAGAAAAAGATAATTTCCAGCAGAAATGAGTCAAATAAAAACACATAACTGGTGTTCTTTTTCTCCAAGGGCTGCAAAATCACTTAATACATGCTCTAAGTTTACATTGCATTTTCATACTAGAGAGCATCTTTTGCTTCTGCTGCTCTGAAATCTGTATTTAAGCATTTGAAATGACCTTCTACACCATCCGGAATTCTGTCTGTCTGTCTTGCGCTTGCAATGCATTATATTAATAGCAGACTACACAGACTATGTGATGTGATAAAGGTGTGTGTGTGTGTCTGCTCCTCACTGTCCCACACAGTCAGTATCAGTGTGTTTTTGGGGAGGCTGCTGGTGCTCTCCACTTCACCTGCATCACCAACAACATCAGGGGTGTAGTCGAAGGTGTGAAGGGGTGTTTACTGACACGTAAGATCACATCCACAGGCGATGACTGTCTTCTGACAGCTTTCTTTTTAATTATGTTTTTAGTTTTTATTTTGTAGAGACTGGAGACACAAACAAGGACACAAAAACAGTGTAGGGGAGATGACACCCCCATCGCACAACTAAGTAAAATACAACAACAAAATAACACTCATAAGATAAAGGAATTATAAGAAAGAGAGAAAAAGTAAACGTGATCGCTTCAACTCTTAACAAGGTTGACTGCTCAATTCATCCAACAACCAAAATCATATATTTATTATTCCATATGATCCCATTTTGCGTTATTATGTTGTGCCACCTTTTGATTTAGTCTCAACTCTTTCTATGTAATGTCCCACTTCACCTGCCCTTCTCATTCATCCCCCTGTCTCACTCCTCATTTCTCTTCTTTTCTAAATCAACTCCAACCTCTCAATCTCCACTTCCCCTCTTTATCCATCTGCTCTCTTAGCCTGTGGCGGGCTTTGGGTCAACTCCAGGTTCTTCATTTCTCTCCTCTGGCTGGGTGGGATGAGCGCATGCAAGCCCCTTTGAGAAATGTCAGTGTCCGTGTGCTGGGAAAGTCGGGGGCCCTTCACGAGCCATCAGACCCGCTGTCACACCGAGGCGGCCAAATGGAGACTGACAGGCCGCTCCATAGAGCCTAACCATCTGTACCAAATGTGACAGCAGGGGAAAGAGGATGTCTGGTAAATCAGGAGGAACGACGGGACTGCACTGTGACATGGAGGAGGGAGTAGAGAAGCAAAATCCTCCATTTCTTAAAGCACAGGCACATGAGAGGTGATGTCAGTTGTTTCTCCAAGAGAGTAAGGGACTGGTTATCTACAACTGAACAGAGGCACTTGGGAGGCAGTGTCAGTGTCTCCTGTTACGTGTCAGTGTGTTAAGTGAGGACTGACTCCTTCAGTGCTGCCACTTCCTTCAGCCTCTTTAGGAGATATTTGGTATTAAAGATGCCAAGTGCTTTCGTCTGTTCATGGTCTACTTGAATGGAGCCAACACTATGTCTTGCAGTGATATGATCAAACTCTAACAGATTTATAACAGAAATCACTAGGAATAAAATGCAATTTAGAGTAAGATGAGCCTGAAGATGTTTTTTTATATGACTAGGGTAAAAGTTTGAAATACAATACTGAGTACAAGTGGGACACCAGCTCATTGTTGTGTGTTTTTACATAAACTAACAGTACTTATCCAAAGCAAAGGAAATGTTAGAGTTAAATGGGAATACATGAGTGTTATGTGATGCTTGCCTCTTAAGCAATAAAGTGGTAATACATACAAACTGTATTGGTTTGCTTGTGATAAAGAGATCCTGCATTGTAAAGTGCATCTCAATAGGTTGATCTGCTTATAGTCAATAATAGACATTCATTCCCTCATGTCATGTATCATTCAGCATAAGAAATTCTACCATAAATACTAATTTTCTCACTTGGATATCTCATTTACAACAGTATTCGAAATTGTTCTGATGCTCTCTGGTATTTCTAAGTATTAGACATCCTCTAGCAAATTATATTTTGAACTTAATGATCTACTGTTTGACATAAATCTGTTTTAATTGTTTGAGATCTATTCAAAGTTCTTTGTGGCTAAGAAGTTTTAATCCTTTGCTTCTCTGCTTAACTAGAAGAATCAGAATACCTTTATTCAACCCACAGAGGGGAAACGCACATTAGTTACAGAAGAGCCAACGATAGCTGGATATCACTCAAGAAGCATGCATTAAACACACAAAATACACATCCAGTACCAGAACAGTTTAGCACTATAGCAGCCAGGTAGTGGAAATATTGCAAAGCTATTTATGGGAAAAATGTATTGCACATAAATAGTATTGCAGGGGCTTTATAATCTGTTTGTTGGGGGTCTACCAGTCCTCCCGCTGCGGGGAGGAAGGACCTGCAATATCTCTCAGACATCGCTGTACAGAATCATGCCTATTGTACTTCCATGATTGTTTGTTTGATTAGCACAAAAGCTGTGTTTATTGGTCAGTGGTACTCTTTTTAATGTGGTTATTTATGAAGGGTTGTTTTGTGTGTTTATTATCTGAGGAATCCAATCACTTAAGCATGCATTTAATGATTTAATTAATCAATACTTTGCAGCAAATGATTAATGTTCTCTGTAAGCAGTGAAGGAGGTATTTCACAGAGCTCTAATTTAATCAGGCCTGTTCTTCTTTGCTTGTATTGACTTATTTTATACTCACAAACACACTCCAAGTTCAAATGCAAACTGTGTTTTTTTTACCTTCAGCAGGAAAAAGTACGATTGTGAAGCAGCGGAGACTTGCAGTGTGAGCATAGAAGTCTCCTGGCGAGTTAAGAGAGTTGAGGGTCCTTATGGAGCGGCATCTGGGGAGGCTGACAGGAGCACTCTATTACCACTCAGAGAAAGGAACCTGAGGGGTGCAACAACACCGCTACCAGCTTCATCCAGCTGTGCAGATGCCTCCAAACACACACACACACATAGGCGCACAACCACAACCCATGCAAATTAAGAAAAAATTCATGATGGACTTTGTGGAGTTATAGAAAGATAGGAAGATAGGTGACTAAACAGCAACCTCTAACCCAGGGTGGGTCTTTCCGCTGCCTGAGTTTCAGGCCTGAGGTGGAATAGCTAACAGCTCGTCTCTTAGTCTGTGCTGCTGGGCACATTAACTAAACTCATATCGCTCTCAGCCACTATCAATTATTCACCAGCCCCCTCCCCATTTCTCTGCTTCCCTTCGTTTTCAAAGGAGAACAACTCCAGCAGCATTACCCACACACAGCCACAGTGCCTAAATAACCTCATGCCCTTAGTGACTTCCTTTCTTTGAGTTTGATTTAAGAATTCAATTACCATTATTATCCTAAAAAATATTCTTTAACATGCTAAGAGCTGTCTTACATCACTGTTGCAATATAGTTTATATACTCTGCAACTTCTCCGTGTATAATTGAGCTCATTTTTTCAAAATCTTGGAGCATAAATTGAACATTTTTAGTGTTTTTGCTTTTCCTTCGAGGCACTTCAGCAGTCCCAAGTGGAGCTTCTGTATTTAGCTCAAGGACACTTCAGGATAGAAGCTCACCAAATGAGGCTGGGGAACAGTCTCTCAAACTGCTCGGCCTTTTTGAAAGTGAATGATAATGGACGTTTATTCAGTTTTTTCATGATAAAATGGCTGTGGTGTGCAAAATGAACACGGGAATATCTCAAGATTATTAGGAAATATGCTTCTTTGCGTTCTATGGCTGGCTTAGTTAAGCAATCCTGTCTTCAAAACACTGTAGGAAGCTGATTGAATCTGACAAATCCATAGGCACTTTTCATTTCCTGCTAGCTTGACGTGAAGTGTGCAAAATAATGCTCCAAAGTATGGCTCAGGTCTGTGAGACACGCGGGATGGCAGGGACTCTTTGCTCTTTGTATTAAAAAACGAGGGAAGTCACTTACCTCAAAAGTTAGTAAGCTTTGCTAGGTGCTGATAGATTATGTTACCTCTGGACAGAGCCATGCTAGCTGTTTCCCCCAGGCTTTATGCTAAACTAACAGGCTGCTGACTGTCCCCTCATATTTAACCACATACATGGTTAGTATTGACCTTCTTATCTAACTTTTGAATAAAAACAATCAAGCATCTTGTTTAGTAAACCAGCAGGAAGTAAGTATTACTTTCAAAGGTCATTAATGTTTTTTTAGCTATTAGACCCGCTTAACAACATCCTGAAAAGACTGAAAAGACAGACGAGCGTCTTTTGAAGAGGTGAACTGCCCCAACAGTATGTCAGGGAACAGCGCTGGGAGCACACAATGAGACATTTTCAGCGTCACACTTAAATGAACACACAAAATCATACAGAAGAGGGCCGGACAAACGCTGGCTATTTTCCAAGGTGAAAACTCAGCCGTCAATGTGAGCTCGGCTGATATCTGAAAAGGGCAAATGACAAGATTAGCCCTGAATGGATATATGACTTGCTGATATGTGAGTGATTTCTCTGCACATATCTAGGCCCTTCTCTGAGCCTTATCATCAGACAGGGATGCAGCAGTATCAGTAGGTGCGAGGAGCTTCGAACTATCAGTCTGTCAGAGGCATTCATTTGGAAAGGGATGCAGCTGATGCCTCACATTTACTGTATATCACTCATATATATATCTCTGAGAGTGTGAGTGGAGTTCACACCGTGCTGTGGGTCACTGACAGGAAGCAGCTGGCGCCTCGGTAGCCGTCTCGGTCTCCGCCCTCCCGTTTTCACCAGCTGCCCCCAAACGCACCCGCAGGAGGCGGGTCTCTCTCGCCAAGGCACCTGTGGGTGTCACCTGATGGGGGAAAAGCAAGTGGAAATGAAAGGAAGCAGCCGAGTCTGTCAGAACACATCAGGACTGCTGTCCATCACTGTGTTGACCTTCAGGGTGTGCGCGGGCGTGTGCATGTGTGAGTCTATCAACAACTGACCCGGTGTGTGTGTAAGTATCTGAATATTAAGTCACTGACCCACAGGGAGTTTATGTGAGTGTGTGCATATGTTTGTTCATCAATGCAGGGTGTGTGAGATCATGTGTGTACATTAGCGCCTTGATCCCAGTGAGTGAGTGTGTCCGTAAACACATAGACCTTGAGGGTGTGTGTACGAGTGTGTGCATCTATCTCAGTGCAGTGATCTGTGTAAGATAGCTGCAGTAGCTGGTAGGTCGTTGACAACCTCGATCCACTCCTGAAAACCAAAGCCCCTGACCTCACTCTGTATCCTCACTTTGACTTCTGACAAATTCCCAGAGAAGAAAGTATCCGTTACAGGACAAATGGGTCCAAAATCTGAACGCTGATGCTCAGCTTCCCATATGTGTTGGGACCAAAGTACCAGCATGTTTTTATTCGGGGACCAGAGCTTTTATTCCCTCAGCAACAGGGCTCACACTCAGGGGACCGGGGACAAGATGATGGTGTCAGTCAGTTTCCCAGCTGCAGTCAACCCCCATGTACACCCCAAAGCCAGTGCCCCCCCCTCCTCCTTCCTTCTTCACCATCTCAGGGTTTGACTGAGCTGAGGATGGGTGTGGGGGTGTGGGCAGCAGCAGGGAGAGAGAGGGAGAGCGAGAGGCTGCTAACTCCTGGAGGACGGCTGTTCGGCTCTGGCTGTCCAAGCGGGAGAAATTGAGGGAGACAGGGACCAAAGCCCGTCAGCTCCATCCCTTAGGGTGCCTCGGCCTCCCAACTACAAGTCCATGTTTTAGCAAACCATATGTTCACCCTCTCCCCAACCCAACCCCCCCACCCAGTTAGCAAATAAACAAGTCAGGAAGCCATAGCTAGAGGGAAGTCTTGTTTCCCTCTCACTGCCTGTCATTTTCGCATATTTTTACTGCCACTTGCAGACTTTCTGCTCCCACATCCAACAATTTGAAGCTGTGAATGGAAATCGTTATTTATTTTTGTGTCTCAGTGAAGCGTCTTTATTTTGAGTTCCTGCTTTTCTATGGATTTCTGAAAAGAAATACTTTTTTCAGGCTTCATTTTTGGTGAACCAATATTTGTATAATTGTGTGTTTTATTATTGATTTGAATATATTATACTACAGGAAGACCTTTTCCTACCTACATACAATAACCTTTTTATGATATTTAAGACAAACTATACTATGACTTTGACAGAGCTCTGTGTAAATATTTAAGGGTAAATATTGGTTGGATCTATGTACATTCAGATTGTCCTCAGCAGGAGAAAACTGCTAGATGAGTTTTTGTGTAATTAACAAAAGCATAAACTACATGATGTGATGTGATGGATTTTGCTGAAAAATGTCTGCTTGGTTCATATTTATTAAGCTATTTTATCACTCTGAAATGTAGATTGTTATGTCTTTGTTAGAACTTAGTTTAAGGTAAAAGCAAAGTATTGAAAATTGTTGAAATTAATTAAAACATTAAATGGTTTGTGTCTATTTTCTTCCAAGCATCCGTTAATCTATATATTATGTATATTTTTACATATTGAGGAGATAAATGTTTCATAACAAATGTCATATGTTAGCTGATCAACAAGACATCAATTATATTTGCATTTTTAAATACATTAGAAACAAAAGCAGCTCACAAGTTTACAAGTAAAATAAGGCAGTTCATGTAGAGAATTTAAGGTTAGAAATAGAACGCAAGAGAAAGAGGTGGAAAAATCAGGGTTTTTTTTGACAGACCATACTGGATACTTTTTTAAACATATTGTACCACAAGGTTTCTTCCTGATATTTTCGACCATGACCTTTTTCTTTCTGCTAATTTGAGAAACTAACCCTCTCCAGTCCCTCCAGTTACACTGAACCTCAATCACTACATTTATGTTTTTAATTCCAAATTTACCAAGTAGTCTGATTGGGTTTTCCAGGGGGTGAATGAAAGACAGGCCCAAACAGATGGGCTGCTAGTGTACAAGGGCCGCGGATCCAGTCAGTCCTCCCTTTGGGCAGAGAAAACGTCCAGAGATGGACAGCTGTGCCCAGGGCAGGGCATATAGGAAGTGAAATCACACGCAGTATTTATGGCTCCCTCGGGGGGGGTAGAGACTCACTGACCTGGCCATCCAGCTGCAGACAGGCAGGCAGACAGTTGGCTCTCCAAAGTTTTTCACAAGGTCAGCCACCATCCACCGCCGCTTTTAGTTACACAATTAGATAGGACTAAAAGCATTGTGCTCTTTAACAGATCTGCACTTCCTATTCCTGACTTCCTGTGCTGATCATACAGGAGCAGAAGGTGACATGCATAGGGAGAGAGCTTTTTTATTTAATCCTTTGTTTTAAATGTTGTTCGGACTGGGATCACAACAAGACCTGGGTTCAAGATGCATACATAAATATTCAGACACAAAAGAGACAGTGTAGATAGGGTTATGAAACACTGAAAAGTCCCAGACTCCTCTAACATAGCAACATGAATATACATATATAGGATATAAAACCAATACAACCAATAAAAATAGTGACAGAAATAAAATAGTGCAAGAGGATGTTGCAAGATGTAAATACAAATCAAATAAAAATAGAAATAGTCCAAGAAGAATGTATAGCATGGACAGATTCACAGACAAACATTATCACATTGTCAAAAACGTGAGGGGCATTTTCAAATGGTTGAAAGTATTCCAGTTATATGGTGGACTTTATCAAATACATAAATCAAATGAAGGTTGGTGGTCAGATTTGAAACGGGAACGATGCAGCTCTATGTTAAAGTCAGGACTCCATATGTAATTAACCATATTATACATCAATGGAAATAAAACATTAAATCAAAAAAAGACACGTGAACAGCAACAGAGAGATGCACAAGCATTGAAAACAAGCTAGAAATCATTTTGTGTGCAGATAAACTTCCATGGTAGAGTCACTTGAGAATGATTCTGAATTACATCAAGCCTGGAAGATCTTGTGGAATTTCTGACCTCATGATCACATCTGTATAGATTTTGTCCTGATTGATTTTTTTCAGGGCATGGTAACTTGTAAACATGAACACACACACACACACACACACACACACACACACACACACACACACACACACACACACACACACACACACACTCACTCACTCACACTCGAACATGGACACACGAGTAGTGACATGACAGCCTGCCTCACTGACTGGTCCATTGAGTCATCAATGACCTTCCCTGGGATTGGAGTTGCCAGGCCAATTGACCAAATCACTGATCTTTAAAAGCAGCTCTGCGGGTAGGAGGGGGGCTGAGTAGCATCCCCATCTCCTATACTAAACACACACACACACACACACACACACACACACACACACACACACACACACACACACACACACACACACACACTCCATCCACCTCACTCTCTAATCAAGGAGCAGGCAGGACTCTGGGTCGGCACAGCGACACTAACGAGAGGCGACAGCTCCTCAGCGCTCGGGGCAACGACCAGCTCGGCTGTCGAGACTGCGGAGAGAGTCCGCCAGGCACGCACTGAGGCAAGGTTTGCTGTTTTGGGAGGAGGAGAGATGGAGGAGGGGAGGAGGGGAGGAGGGGGGGAAGACAGGGAGCGAGCTGGTGGTGTGGATGCATGGGAAGACTATAAGGAAGCATGGATCAGAGAAACACACTGACTTCTTCTTTTGATCAGTCTTCAAGTGCACATTTATACTTTAATTTCAAGGAGAAAACACACACACACAATCTGAACTGACGTGCACCCTCACCATCCATCCAGCCCTGGGGCCTACTTGCAGAGTGCTGTTGGCCCCTCAACTCCTTTCCCCCCGCCCCTCACCCCCCATCTCCTCTGGAACACAGTTTAACTTCTGTCATTCGGATGAAGCAAGTGAGTCAGTCTACGGGTGGCGAGAGGATGTGACAGGCCGGTAATGGACAGGACAAAGAGGAGATTTATGAAGTATTAGTTAACCTTAATAATTCACTACACCAAAGACCCCGGGAGTCCCCCAGCAGACCCCCGGTCTCTGGCTCCTGTCCCAGCAATCTTTATATCACAGCGCCTGCTAACAGTCTAAAACAAAGAAGATCCAGAATGATCCTCAGTGACAAAATCATTTAGGACAATTTCTCTTTAATCCTTTGACCATGTGACCGTGAAGTCTGATATAATAAATACTCGACATTTGAATTGTCATTAATCATGTCTTTTTGGTATATATTGATCCCCTCTTATTTGGAACTGAATGACTTCTGTCAGTAGTTCAGAAAACAGTCTCACCACAAAGTGCATTTATCATCTGTATTGAGTTTACAGCATCCATCGTTTTCATCTGCAAATGGTGTTTGAGCTGCTGTGATAGATTTGTAGATGTTCAAATAGATTTTGAAAAAAAAGGCACTTCTGCAGAATGGTTTACATTGATCGTGCGTTTGCCAAGAAAACAAAACCTAAAAGAAAGCACTGTCTCTTTGATAATGACATTCCCATACAACTAAACTGCTCAATTCACATTTCGAGGATAACATGTTTCCTCCGTTGTGGCTGACATTGTAATTGAATTAAAACAAAACAAGAATGCAACAAATCTACTGCTGAAAAAAGATGATGTTTTGGCTGAAAAAAAGTATGTTTGTTGCATAATTTAACTTAAGTAGGTACATTTTAAAGTAAAAAATGTGACATTTTAGACGGGACACAAACAGCAGTTTACTGGACTCCACGCAAAGCAAAAAACAAAAAAGTTTCCCTTCGAAAAGAAATTGGCAATGCTTTTTTTTGTATGGGAACAACATTTTTAAGGGTTGTATCTGGATACAGATATTGACAACAATCAGTCTGACAGTTGTGAAAAATATTTCAGTCTGAACCAAAGCGGTAGGGCAACAGACCAGCATTGCCATCGGGGCCACTAGCATCAGTCTGTTTTGGGAGTCCGCCCTCACCTGTCTCTGAAACAAACAAAAGGAGAGACACTGTCTCAAAATATATAGGTTTCCCACCACCGGCCACCAATTAAGTATGATCAGAGCAGGTCACAATCAGTCAGACAGGCAGCCTAAAGGGAAACACACACACACACACACACACACACACACACACACACACACACACACACACACACACACACACACACACACACACACACACACACACACACACACACACACATACACACACACACACACATACACACAGATAAGCCCTCTCAGACCCAGCTGCTCCACTGTGGGTCCATCGTCAAACAAAGCAGCGCACTCAGCAGCCATCTCTGTGACGACTGCAGTCATAGCTGTGAGTGACAGGCGCAGTCATTAGATCCCTGGATACCCCCACTGGCTGCTCTTTTTGCCCTCTTTAGTGTGTGTGTGTGTGTGTGTGTGTGTGTGTGTGTGTGTGTGTGTGTGTGTGTGTGTGTGTGTGTGTGTGTGTGTGTGTGTGTGTGTGTGTTCGTGGGGGGGGGGGGGGGGGGGGGAGCAGTGACGGGTGTCAGTACTGAGGCCGGGTCCAGTCTGCTGTGGCCTGGTGTGACAGCACTCCTGCCTGACCGTCCCACCCCTGACCCCCTCTCCTCGGCCTGCATAGCCCCAAGAGACTTGGAGGGTGATGGGGACTGGCACCGCGGGGGCCTCCCTGGCTGGTGCCTTTGCTGGTGGTCTCCGTGGCCTATTAGTGTCTTGCTATGGGCCTGTCAGACTGACAAAACAGGGGCCTGTCAAATTAAGTAGGGGCTGAATATCGGAGATATGTATTCAAACGCACCAAGGGGAGATGGTGGCGGGGAGGGGTGAAGAGGACCAGGATGAGGAAACCACCGGTGCTAATGTCGATGCTAAGTGAGAGTGACAGGTTGAGAGCTGATCGGAGGGAGAGGACGGAGGGAGAGAGAGAGAAACAGTAACGGTAGTTGATAATGGTGGCGTGGGTGTCCTGAGGAGACTTGTTAAGGGCCAGTCCAAACAGAGCCAGACAGCCACCATTCCCCAGGATCTGATCACAGGTAAACTGCTCCAAGTTTGTCCCAAACAGCTTGGAGTTACAGCACTTAATGAGATCAGACTGATGAGGGCTGTATGCAGGTGTGTGTGCACCACTGAAGCATCCCAAGCCACAAAAGTATTTACTAGAACAATAACTATTTCCTCTGTTGACGATCACATGAACCCAAGGCTCTGCAGACTTCTTGTGTAACACATGCACATGAAAAAAAAACAAGCATTTATGTGAGCACCGAAGGCATCTTGCCCAATCTTCTCTTATCACTGCATCCTAACTTTTCCTGTCGTCACTGTTTGTGTTGCTTCACCTCTGGAGACACACCGTGCTCCAGGCCAGGCCATTACCAAGTCCCGCACTGCGTACCTGCACTAATTCTCAACAATATTGGCTAAATGTTGACACGACAAGCTCACTCACTGCACACGGAGTTGTCGAACTTCTCCCAGAGTTTGTTGGGATGCTCCATCTCTGAGCCTCATCAGGTGTTCACCCCTCAGAGGAAGACGCTGAAACACACGAGCAGGTGAAAGATCAGCAGCAGGATTATGGCAGTCGTATGACAAAGCCCTGTGCGAGCACACACGTGTGTAAGCAACAAGGGGAGCCGTGGCAGTGCCTGTGTGTTTCGGAGAGGGTTGCGACTCTGCCTCTCATGTCGCTGCGCGTTGCTGAGACTGAGAGGCTGATGCACTGTGGCAGCTCCCCCCTCGCAGCCACAGGCCCGCCCAGAGCCACTGCAGATGATAGTTTTAATTGCTTTCAATCTTTCAGGCTAGTCCCTGCCCAGTGGCGCAGAGTGCTTGTGTGTGTGTGTGTGTGTGTGTGTGTGTGTGTGTGTGTGTGTGTGTGTGTGTGTGTGTGTGTGTGTGTGAGTGTGTGTGTGTGTGTGTGTGTGTGTGTGTGTGTGTGTGTGTGTGTGTGTGTGTGTGTTCATGTTGAGCAGTCATTGTCTGCGGATGCTGTACACATATGTGGAGTGTGTTTGATGGATGTGTTTGTCCATTACGAGGGAGATAAACAGAGAATTAAGGCCTCGCAGTGATACATCTGATGCTCGCTTCTGCAGGAAACAGAGGAGAACACATGTTCATCAGACACCATCATCTCGATAAAAGGTGAAAGAATAGAGTGTATGATTTAATAGCCACCCCCCCGCCCCCTCTTTTCATAATGGTTATGTGTGTTTATAAATAATAAAGTTCAGGGTTTTCATGCAAAGACCTCAAAACACGCACTCACATCCTTAAAAGCATTTTAAACGCGGTGAACTACAAAACCAACCGATCAATAATTCAGAGCCGATGTCGAGATGGCATAACAGAACACAGAAAACAGCCTGCAATTAAGATGACAGTCACTTGTTCAATATGTGTGAATTAAAGCATTTCTTTACTACGGCTAACACCTCGCACCAACACACAGAGCGGATCTAGAACATATATTAAGGAGCTTTGTAATGGAGGGAAATCTTACCTTTTAATGTGCAGAAAATCCACCATGTTGAAATTGTGATTTTAAATGAGACAATGTACAGTATGGCCTGTATGTAACTCTACAGACACTAATATCTTGAATATTAAAAGCTTGAATGATCCCTTTTTATCCTTTTTCCTCATAACACCTTATCAATGGCTGTTTGCTTTTTTTTCAATATTTCAATTATTTTTCAGACCATTCAATCATGAATTAATCCATTATCCATTAATCCACTTTTACTTTTATATACATTAAATTATACATTTGAACAAATTCAAATGTCAGCGTAAGAAATAAACAACCATCGCTGGTTTTATCTGTTTTCTGTTTCCCCATCAAATACAATTAGCAATTCTCTGTTATGTTAAATCTGTTGTTCACGTGGTTGTTGTTAAACTATCCAACACACGCATTACAATACAGAAACATTAAGAAGCATAAGGACCTACTGAAGGTATAGTACAGGTAATATGTGCAGGTTTGGTGGTCTGTCACACATGCTCAAAATATTAATCCGCTGAGCCGTTAATCCTTCTCTCCTCTTTAATGACCACATTTTTTTACTGTAAGTCATTTTTTATGAACAGCAGAATATACCAACAGCTGACATGTAACAGTATGAGACAGCTTTAGTAGAGCTGATCCTGTAAACCCGGCTCACACCTCTGAGCTGCAGCAGAACTCTCACCCCGAGAAACCGCAGAACATCCTCCTCTGACCTACTCTGGGGCACATGTACAACAACCCCTTCCCTCCCTGCTTTCCCTTTCATATCCACACACACACACACACACACACACACACACACACACACACACACACACACACACACACACTTACTGTCATACACACACATCTGGCCGGGGGGTAAATTAAGCCCTAACATTCCCACAGAGGCTAATCTCCATCCATTTAGAGGGCTGTAATATTTAATCAAGAGGCCCTGGACCGTCTCCCAGCGCCACACGCTGTGGCATGGTTCATATGTTCACAGGAGAGGCCAGCCCAGAGGCGACGGAGGGGAATTCGTTGCTAAAAGCCGCAACGCATTCAACCACAGAGCCCCCCTCTTTTCTCTATCGGACGAGGAGATCTTTTGGGGTGGGGGAGACAGGGAAGCACCAAGATGGATCGGCACTGGAAGGATGTGGAGAGTTTGGATTTGAGCTGTTTGGTAGTTTTATGAGTAGTATACAGCTTAGATTTAGTTTGCTTTCCTTGTTTTGACAGCCACTCATCTGTCAAGCCTCTACTGATTGTGTTGCTGTCTTATGAATATATTATGGACGGTATAAATTAATCAAATCTATATCATACTACATCACATCCAAAATAAGAGCTTCCCACACACAATTTCCATCTTAATTCAGATCATTTATACATTTTGTTATTTGATATTTTTACATGTACATTTATTTTTGTTGTCAGAGCCCAGAGTGACATCTTTAAAAGGCTGAAAAACGGTCAAAGGTCCTCCTGTTGCAGGAACCAGACAATCTTTGGCAAATGAATCCCTTTTAAAATGACTGTTTTACCAAATTTAAAACTAATTAAAGGTGGACTTCCAGAAAGTAAGGGTGTCTCACAAGAGAT
This sequence comes from Eleginops maclovinus, assembly GCF_036324505.1. NCBI lineage: Eukaryota > Metazoa > Chordata > Actinopteri > Perciformes > Eleginopidae > Eleginops > Eleginops maclovinus. The sequence continues at coordinate 6,155,196 of NC_086358.1, read as the reverse complement.
TTGGTTTGAAAAAATGTGAAATCAGTACAGCAGATGCCGAGATATTCTGACTTTAAGTCCCTAATTTGAGCAAACCTCCAAAAACACCGGATCATACAGTTTCAATTATGCAGGCCTTTGAAATGACACAACTCAGTTTGTAACACTGATTGAAAAAGTCACGAATACAAGGCTTCCTAAAACGGCTGGTGAGATTGCAAAGGAATAACAAAGAGGGATGTGTCGAATGAAGCTATCCTTGCTGTGTTTTTATCATGCCACTGAGTGCTTGTTTGTTCTCATACACAATATAGAAGTGCTTTTTTTCACTTGACAAACATCCTCCAGAAACGTCTTCAATTTTTTACACACGTATTACGACTTACTTACTTTGAGCACACAAATTATTGCAACACATTTAATCTCACAAAGGTTATTGCAAGGCTATTGTTTTGTGGGTGTTCCTGTTATTCTGGCCATTGTACAGCCTCACTGCTTTTGTCTTTCGGCTTTTCGACAGTAGAAGGTGTTTCCTCAGAGGTAGACAGGACAGCGTTGGCGGTCCTGTCTGGAGGTATAGCCCCAGAAACCGGCTGCTCTCACACTCCCACATGTTAAAGGTCAGGTGTCGCACCATCAGTGTGAAAAGTCCGACCTGAAAAGGGTAGAGTCCATCTGTTTTTAACAATTCTCGACTGCGGATGCTTGTGTGAGTGCATCTATGTGTACAGTACATACATACAATATGTAGTTGACCTGACCTGCAGCAAAAAAAAAAAAAAAGAAGGCAGATGCTGTGATTTTGTGTTTCATGAACATAACATTTGCGTTGCTAAGTGTCGAGTGATAAAAATGTGTCGTGTGTGTGGCCATTGTAACGCCTGCTCCCTGATTCAGACTGACTCTAATGGGAAGGCCTGGTGAATTTTTCATACAGCCCAGAGGGGAAGGACGAGCGGCCATACTGGCAGATTATAACCTCCAAGAGAGAGAGAGAGGAAGAGAGCAGCAGAGCGAGGAGTAACCTGACAATCAGGTCACAGCCTCACCCTCTGTCCAGCTTACCTTAACATTTCAAATATGCCCATTTATGCCATTTATTGTCTTTTGTGCCTCTACTGGGACATGTCTCCATGCTTTAATGTTCAAAAAGCTCTTTATTTCTCTCATACTGCCTGTACAGCACCTCTTCTCACCCTCTGTCTGAAACCAGAGCCCAGTCTGCTCTGATTGGTTAGCTGGCCGACTTTGTTGTGCTTGGTCAATAGCTTAGAGATGAGCCGCCCCTTAGCCAATCATGTACAATGTGCTGGAGCGCTAGCCAATAGAAGCCCGAGTGTAACGTGGTGATGTCATTCTAGTATAGAAGTAAACATGGGAATTTTAGCCTTTTCAGACCATTTTTATGCACAAAAACATAAATAAAACATTACAGGAAAGGGAAACCAAAGAGTGAATCCAAATTGAGCAGAAGTTCATGTACCAAAATGTTGGAATCACATCGCTGTCCCTAAAAAATGTTTTAAAAAAACAAGCTACAGCTAAACAAAGAGACATATGACTGAACAGGGTTAGCCCTTTTGATCCCTTGTTTGGCCCATAGCAGATCCAAGATGATCATAAGCGAGCACAAATAATTCTACAAACTTTGAATCATTTTGAAAGCTTTACTCTTAAGGGGAGTTTTGAGGGGAAATTTTAACAACACATTTCAAAAATCTCTCTGAATGCAAACACTGGCATTGTGACATCCTTATTTCCCAGGAATTTGTTTCTAAACATGATCTTCTGTCACATTTTGACCATCTTTTTTTATCTAGCACGCACTAAATCTGACAAACAAGAGCATCTTGACCCTGATGAGTCTTTGTGAGCTTGGTGAACAAAAGCAGGCTGAATAATGCCTCAGATCTCAATTTAATGGGCTGAATATTTCTGCAAGAAAGCTCTAAAAAAATTATCCATCTGTTCAATGCACACATGCCACAGCTCACTCAGATAGCTCGTAGCACTATCTCGCGTATGCAAATATGTTTTGCCTGGAAATCTATTTGGAGTTGCTCGAAGGAATCCAGAACGGCCCTCCTTCTGTCTCCCCTCGCTGGCTCATGCGGGGCTCCCTCTTGCCGTCTATCTCCTCTCGTGTGGAAACATTTTCACCAGCTCCACACGCATGGACATACAGTCAGTGGCACCGCCTCGCCTCAGACAGCTTAAACCACCATGGGCCAATATGCAGATCTCACAGGCTCACACTGGCGGCCCTGTCCGCGAGCAGGACAAGGGGCCCTGCAACTGTTTGCTTAGCTGGATAATACATGCAATGGAGAGACACAGAGGGAATAATTATCCAGTCTGTGGAGACGCACGGCCGCTTATTGTGTCCTTCTGTTACACACTATAAGTACTGCTTTGGTGCAGAAACAGCAATGAGTGGCCTCTAAATATTAACATGAAATAAAAAGGTTGTTGGTGAAAAAGAAAAGCAGGTTTTTATCAGGACATTAACATGTTTTAAAATGTAAATAACGGAAACAATAAAGGAACAATTTAAGGGAAGCAAAAACAAGAAGTTACAGTGTGTGTGTGTGTGTGTGTGTGTTTCACTACCTGAAGTTCTCCTCTAGTGCAGACACAGTGGAGTGTGTGGCCCATAATTAAAACCTTGAGCTGCTAAAAAACACTTGTGATCGGTGCAAGAAATTGTAAGATTAGGTTTTAAGATGTTTTAAAATAAATAACTGAGAACCAAAAAATATTATAATTAAGGTAATAAATGGGATGTTTTGCATATGTGTGTGTGTGAGGAATTAGTCCCCCTCTTGGCCAGAGATGCAAAAATAGGGGAATAACAGACCTTGTGTGTGTGTGTGTGTGTGTGTGTGTGTGTGTGTGTGTGTGTGTGTGTGTGTGTGTGTGTGTTGTACCAGAGGGCTGAGAAGCCAGGCATGGGCAGATGGTCCACAAAGGTGTTACCACACAGTGAGTGGGCACCGCGATTGATGCATTGCAACATCCAAGAAGGTGGAACATTTGGCTGCTGACCCGCAGTCAGAACTCGTTGGCCCTGCCTTCTCCTTATTTAGCTGCTGCGAGAGAGCCGAAGGGTGATTCGGTCAGAATAAACACTCACACACACACAAACACACACTGGGAACGCAGCACTTTCCCACCCTCAAGGGAGCCGGCACGGGGCTGTACGCACTGGAAACTTCTTCCTCGGCTCTGCAAGGAGGTCATGACGGCAAACTGGAACTTAGGGTTACTGTGTTACACTCGGATGGAGAAGATCTGACCTTGAGGTTATTCTGAGAGGGTTTGTTAGAAAAGCAACTCCATCTGATTTGATTTCTGCAAGTTACATGTAACCGTCCGTAAGGGGAGCAGAAGCTTCTAGAAATTGACATTTTATCTATAGAGCACAAGCTATTCAAAATCAATGAACATGCCAGTTTGAACCCTCAGAAACTGTACGATAACTCAAACTTCATTTATATTTTCTCAGTAGATATTGATTGGTGGAAAACTAGGTATTTCTCTATCTTGGTGAAAATTACTGTCCTTTCAACTTTAACAGAATAAGTGATATTTTCCTTTAATTTCCTAAATAAATAAATAGCTGAAATGATGTAAACAAGTCATTATTCCTTTAAAAAATGTGTCCCCTATAACAGATTACTAAGAGAAGGAAGCTGAAAGAGTCAAAGACGAAATATTCCCTTTAATTACAAACATTATTAGTTATGCACATGGCAAGATTTTATTTCAGACCCAAAAGCGTTCTTACATCAGGGAAACATGTGAGATTCATGAGTGAGTACACGCTAACCGAAGGCAGCATTACGGCGGTGGATATTAAACATGATAATTGCCATTTGTCTGCGAGTGCAGTAAATCATTCCACAGTAGGAATAATGCATCTCACAGTTTGCTGTTTTAATATTTCTATCAATATAATATCATTGGATAAAAAAGTTGTCGTCTGAATGGATGAGAGCAGGCTTTTTTTGGGGGGGGGGTTTATGAAATACCGTATTTGCAATTCTGACAGAAAAACACATCCTTACAGTTTTTTATTTTCCAGATAAAATGCATTAAAGGCCAAAAAAAACATCTTCTAAATACATTATAGCAGCAGATCGTAACCAGTTATCGGTGGGCTCGTAATGACTCCAGTTCATAACTAAATCACATTCGCTGATAGATGAAAATGCTTCACATGACACACGTTTCTGTTTGATGTGAACTAGTACAGTGCCACCCTATGGATGCATCTGGCACGTCAACATTTAAAGCTCCAATATTTAGCGGTGGCTATTTCAAAGGATGAAGCTTGGAGACACAAAGGAGACTAAAAGAAAGAAAAAAAAAGATGGAGGATTATGAACAAATGGGCCCCTGAGCACAGACATTAAAAAGGCCCCACCACCCGTCCTACAGAGCAGCCAGACACACAGCAGTTATACTTGTTGTTGTTTTGTGTCTGTGTTGTTGGTTGTTTAGTGGCACGTCATTTTGTGTCCATTTGTACTATTTTTTGCTTCTGTGTTTGGTTCTTTTGTGTTACTTTTTAGTTCTTTTGTTAGTGTGTAGTAACTGTATATCTATTTGTAGTTCTTTGGCCCTTTTTTGTAGTTTTTTGTCTCTTTTTGACAGGTTTTTGTCGTTTTGTGTCTCTGTGGTTTGTTTTGCCCTTCGTCCCCTTGCCTGGTCGCCTGTGTCTCTTTGCAGCGGTTTATACACTCCCTCTGTGGTTGTTATAATGTATCTTTGCAATTATTTTGAGCCTTTTTTATGACACTTTGGGCTCCTGGTCTTTTGTGCGGTATGCCTAAATAAAGCATTAATGATCAACAGTTCCTTAATGTCAAGTTAAACTGAGAGATGCTGTATTTTGGATGCTCAGTTAAAGTGCTCTAACATGAAACAGCACTGAATCTAAGAAAACCACACATCAGTATCAGACCGACACAGATCTCTAAAGCCTCTTCCCTCTCTGCACCTGACCCCACCTCGAGTCAGTCATCATCCACCACCATCACGTTCCCGTTCAGCTCGTACTCCATCGCGCCCCAGTCAAACACGTTACCCTTTGGGACCTTGTGTCCGTAGTGCCAGGCCTGGATCATGCTCCTGGAGAGCACAAAGTCCCACATGTTCAGATCCGTCATCTCGCCCACGAAGCTCTGCACGGCCTCCAGACCCCCCAGGTGTTTGTCTGGGTCCTGCCCCAGGAGGACGGTGCCTTTTGGACGTATGGTGTGCCCAGGTTTGTAGACCTGGTAGGTGCTGCGTTTCCCATCCACCCAGAAAGCAGAGAGGCCGGTGCGAGACTCCCAGGTGAGGCAGAGGCTGGTGCGGAAGGTGGTGATGGGCGGCAGGTGGAAGAAGATGCCGTCGCCGCTCATATAAAAGGAGACGCGCCCGTCCCTCTCACGCCACACGTTCAGCTCGTCGTAGTCGGCGGTGCGGTAGGCGAACAGGATGATCTGCCGGTCTTCAGGCAGCTCGGTGGCCACGCGCATGCAGAGAGTGAAGGCCCTCAGCCCCATCTCCTTCTGCGGGATCAGGGCCACGAAGCTGAAGTCGGTCTCATAGGGGAACACCAGGACCTTGTCGCTCAGACCCACTGGAGTCACACACAGGGAAGAAACAGTCAGTGAGACACAAAGAGAGATGTGGTCAGGGTGGGGAGGATTATTTTCAAATGTGTTCAATCACTAATTACCTTGTTTTTATCTCACTGCTCGGCTCTTGGTGGAGTTTGTTTTACTATGTATTGAAGCAAGGGCACGTTCTATGATGAGGACATATCTAAGCCCCCTTTAAATATCACAGTTTTGCAATCGACTTTTATAAAAAATACAAATAATATATATAAATATATATTGGTATATTATAAGTAAAAAAAAGATGCTTTCAGATTTAGGCGTTGAGAAGGTCATTTTAAAAGAATACTAGTCACCTGATGAAATGTTATCAGTTACCTAATCTATGTATCACAACATAAAAGTACTGTCACCTGATTACTAGGTATAATGGTTAAAAATCAGAGAAAATAAATGTCAAAAAGACTTGAGTTTATTATGTAAAGAGGCCATCATGAAGCACTGGAACACTGTTTTGATGTGTCTATGTTTCTTCATATATTGCTCTTTATTTTACATTTGCTTTACTATTTTGATAGTAGTAGTAGTAATCCACATCTGTGTATGTAGCAGTAATCTGATTTCTTTTAGGGGGAAAAAATGTTGTATTCTAATTACCTAATCCTGTTACATGTATGCTGTTACTCCCCAAAGCATGGATGTGGCAAAAAACTAGATGTGAAGTTTGATTACCATTTATTTTATAATGACATCCTGTTCATTTCATACCTTGGGTGGCAGACGGGAGCATCAGAGACCATCCAAAGACACCAACAACACCCAGAGCAAATCTCACCGTGTTGACAAACTTCAGAAAGAAAAAAAACACATTACCTTCTCAGAATATCCAGAATTAAGACCTATTCATCCATGAACACACACAAGTCACACCAGAGACCAAATGACATGAAAAGGAAAAGCTTTTCTCACCATGTTGATGTTGTCGTGTTGTCTCTCGATGTTGCTAACTCGGTCCGCTCTGAAACGCTCCGTGCTCCGTCCTCTTCCCTCCTGGCACGGGGCCGTGACATCAGCATCAGACGGATACTCTGACAATAGGCCTGGTGTGTGTGTGTGAGGGCTGTGTCACACTGTCCGTCTACATGTGACTGATGCAAACACACACCCTCGCATATGTGTTTGTGTCCACATCACATGGTATACAGAGGATACAGAGTTCTCACACAGGGAGAACAGTCTGTTATGGAAGAGCTGTGGCAGAGACTTCTGCAGGTTTGTGGTGACATCTTTGTGATAGTAACATGTTTGTCCCCCTTTGTTAGTTGTGTCAACTATGCAATTTTTTACTTTTAAAGGACACTGTTTTGAGAGTTGTCTGAGATGATTGCCAATTGAAATGAACAGGATTGAAATTTGGTTTGTTATTATCCAAAAAATAAGAATTAAGTTCCAGCTTACTCTGAAAACTTCACTGCCTTTCTACTGAAGAAATAGTCCCTTAAAAACATAATTCCCATCTATTTGAGAGCTAGGACAATGAAGGCATTATTCTTGAGCATGCTTGGCTTTAAATATAACCATTCGTCACACTCAATGTCAAATCAAATTAACTAAATAGCATCCAGTACACAGTTTTTACCCTTAAAAATAAAAACAATTTAGACCAAGACAAACAATACCCTCTTGTTCAATGACATTTAGCTTCAGACTGATACTGAAATATCTGCAGATCAGTCTGGAAGATGAATCAGTTCAGCTCTCATACAAATGTCAAGTCTTCTTTCATTAAGACCTACCATCAGAGAGTATTTCCAAGAAAATGAGGCAACTTAAATGGGTATGCAGGGGCTAGGCAGTTGCCTGCAGGAAAAACAGAAGTGAAAAAGGTTGACTCTAAAACAGGCAAAGGAACTTCTTGTTTGCAGGAAATTACAAACTCAAAAAACAAATAGTAACTTCAACAAATGTGCCTTTATTGCAGGGCTTGTGTCACTGCTCATGTTTGTAGTACAGCAGCGATATGTTGGTATCTGTACGGATTCAGAACAACAACAAACTCAAAGTTCACGGTTTAATGGGGGCAAATGAAAACTGAACCAGGCATTTATGTTATCAACATATCTACATTTAATACAGTTTCTCAAGCTCTAGGATTTCTCAAGAAAAAGAAGAAAAAAAAAGAACCCTATTTTGTCAAGAAATAAAATCTGAGATACACAAGCTAATTATTTACACTACCTGCACCCCGCCCAACACGAACCACCGACAGGCCTTATTAACCACGGACGCACATTCGACTGAAAAATAACCTGTAAACTGATGAAATGAAAATGTGCTTTACAGAAAGGGAACCAGCACCCAAAAACGTTGTACTGAGGTAAGGATGAGAAATAGATAGTCGAACTCTTCCAGCATTTTTAACACGGGCGTTGTTACATCGACACTAGCACCTCAAACCCCTGCGTCCCACACTGGTGATTGGTTTACAGAAGCTGTTGCAACCATTAGAAGGCGCGTAACACTAACAGTTAAACGTCGAGACCACTGACACCCATCTTCCTGCCTTTGCAAAGGAAAACAAGAATCACGTCATGCTTGAAGTGAGCGTCCACGGTCATTCCAGGCAAACGGCACGAGCCAAACACAACGCACCAAGCACATTTTTGTTTGCATGAACAACACACACAGCACAGACCGTTCTTCAGAGCAGGTTTTCTCAACAGCTAATGTCCTCTATCAATATTCAAACATTTTCTATTCATATCCAGCAATGTGAAAACTTTTTTTTTGTTGTATGCAGCGGTCATTTCCGTTTCAGCATCCAGTTCAAGGCCGTTTTACATGAAGTCCTTGTATTGTCCCGATAAAAAACATTTTGAATTACTGTAGGTCGAGCCTAAACCTAAAGAGTACAGTATGCATACATTCAACTCATTTAAATTGTCTGTAATGGGGTGTGATTGATATGCTAAGAACCAAAACCAACAGTCCTCTTAAGAGTCTTGCAGTATGGTGACATGAGCAGGTATGTTTGGGGCGCCACCTGCAGGTCGAGAGGAGACTTGATTCCTCACGTCTAAATGACTATTCTTCAATTACCATCATGTGAAACTTGCATACACCTTCATGGAGAAAGGGGTTTTGGCATTTCAGGTCCCACTTTAGCAAATATACATTAAGAATTGGACAAATGCTCCAATGAGTAAGAAACACTAAAGTAAACGCCAAATACAAGGCCTATTTCTTAATGGATTTACCCACCATGTGTAATATCTTAATATTGGTGGTGTGTGTGTGTGTGTGTGTGAAACACTGGAGTGCAAATGCTGATGCTTTCCAAGGATTGTGGCACTCAGAGAAAGAGAGAGAGAGAGGCAGAGGAGGGAGGGAGCGAGAGAGAGAGACCTGAGAGTGTGGCCCCTTGTTGAGAGTAAAGAAGGGAGTCAGGCTGGAGAGAGTTGATACAGCATGACAGAAGGGAAGAGGAAGGAGGAGAGGCGGTCAAGAAGGAGCAGAATGAGATGACGGGGGTTTTGACAGGGGTTTTAAAGGGAGCAGCAGAGCCTCAGAAAGTATGAGCGGGAGTTTTACAGCAAAGATAAAATGTGTGGGGGGTAAGAGGCAAACCGAGATACGTGGCTCCCCTCTGGTAGTCCATAATGTGGTGTTTCCCACTTGTGTAAAAGTACATAATCCAGGCGACAGGGGGGGGGGCGGGGATCTGTCTTCTATAGTCTGGGGTTGTCCAGGCTTTGTGTTGAGTATGGGGAGTATGGATAGAGAGATGGGAGGTGATGGGATGGGGGAGAGGGGGTCCCTTTAGTAGTCCTCCACCCAGCCATTCTCCTGGATAAAGGCATCGATCACCTCCTTCATTGCCAGGTTTGGGATCAGCTGGTCCTGGGTCAGGGGGCTCCTGGTGACCGGGTCGAAGTGACCCACTCGCTGCACAGAGAGACGGTTATATGCTAGTGTTAGCTACGGGGGGATTCTACACCGAATACATGCAGAGAAGACGCTTTCGGGTACATCCACATCTGCAGCAAATCTGCAGCATCCTTATAGGTAAATAATAATATACTTTACTTATAGAGGTTTTCATACGAGACATAGCGCTTTTTAAAAGGATTCAAATGCAACACGTTTAAAACAATGAGGAATGAAATAAATATCTGAAGGATTCAATAAAAAGGTTTCCAGCTGTAAATCTTCACAGAGACTGCTTCTGGAAATATGTGGTGTGAATTCCCTCTTGAAATTGATTTGGTTCCTTTAAGAACTCATGACTAAATCAGTGGTCATAAAAGAAACTTGAACCACCAACTTGTGGTCGTCTGACTCCTCCAACCGGTCAACCATTTCAGTGAGAACAGATGTCACCTTCTCGTTTTATTCTTAACGATATTTATGTGAAATTGTCATAATAAGCATGTGGATTCTTGTGTTATGGTCAAAGACGTGTTTTGTGAGGTCACAGGGACCTTGGGCTTGCACTACCAAAAGGAAATCAGTTCATTCTGGAGCCCAAGCAGACACTTCTGCCAAATAAAATAAAAAACATCTGTTCAAATCGTCTTCTGAGGTAACGCATTCAAGAGAAGGCAGACGGACTGAGAACCCTAAAACATAATTCAGCTGACGAAGGTTTTACCTGTAGGTGCTCTTCAATGTCCTTGCGATCATAAGTGATCCCACTGGGTGTGATGCAGGGCTCCCTCATCAGCTCAAAGCTGATCTTCCCACACAGGTAATCAGGGATCTCCCGCTTCTGAAGGGACGACAAAACGCAGCAGGAGTCACACAAATGTAATGCTAAGAGATACGTGGATATAACATCAGAATAGCTGCCAACACTATCCTCTGAAAACACTAAACCAGTTCGGGAGTGGATGGAATATGATGTGAAAGCACCAGCTGACTAATGATATCATCAAATTGTGAAATGAAAGTAGTACATAACACGTTTATTTCCTCAGCGTTTCCCGGAGGGTAACACATAGAAGCTAATCACTCTGTTGGCCGTCAGCGCGGTATCGTTTCACCTGACAATTACATGACAACTGCCTCAGTTCAGGCAGCAACTATCCGTGGCCAAGATAATTAAACACCACAAGCCCTCGCAAACACAATAGTGATGGTAACCATAGAAACAGCTCAGGCTGGGGAAAGTACAGAACTGTCTGTCTGGAGTACAGGTGAGTTATTTTCACAGATGCAATCGCAACCAGTAATGGAGACAGATCATTTGAATGCACAGACAGGAGCAATGCAGAAAGAACGTCCCTATGATAACATCGTAACTGTAAATGCGCTCAAGTCTATTTCTCTCGTTGCTATGTCAACGATCAAAGAAGGTGGTGGGATGTAGGTGTTTACCGGTAGCAAAGATGCATTCGTGTGGGTGAATTTGATCAGCATCTATTTGTTAGCCCTGTAATGGATGATGGTGACATTATCAAGATTTTCGCTTCTAGCCCAATGCATGCTGGGATAATCTTCATTCGTTATTTTTCAGGAATACGTGGAGAACGACTGAATGAACATGCTCAATTGAAAGTTTTACACATGGATTTATTTCCATACTCACTTTTCTTTTCTCGTCCACTTGAGAGAAAAGCTCCTCCATGTCCATTAGATACTTGTCCTAAGTAGGCCACAATAACATGTTACCAAACATATCATGAATATTCAATGAGAATCTATTGATGTGTTCCATTTAAAAGCATGAAAACTGAGACAGTACAAGACATAAAACGTACATTTTTTGTTGAAATCTTGGCAATATCGCCTCCATTTTGATTGTCGTCCTGTTTCTCTTTGTATTCTTCAAGTTCTCTGCATAAATAAACAGGTTATTGGAGATCACTACTTCACCCAGACAACAATAAAGACTCATTACAGTTATTACTAATCTTCATCAAGAGAAGACACAAAGCATGCTGGATAATTCTCTCACCTTTCTTTATCGGCGAGTATGAGTTTAGTCAGGTAGGCATGAAGCTCGTTCTCCTGGTTGATACGCTTCTCCTCGATGCTATTCCAACGTTTCTTCTTTGCAATGCGCAAGGCGCTGGGAATGTCATCTCCAAAATTCAGCCTCTGTTCTTTTGCCAGGTTGTAAGCTGTGGAAAACACAAGAACAGCAACATCTGTTTACCATTCAAGTTTCTCTTTCAGCTTTATTTCCATCATCTGTTGTTCCTTTGACAACACATCAAAGATTTAGGTATACAGCTCTGGAAAAAATTAAGAGACCACTCCAAATGTTTTCCTAAATCTCAATCTCTACATGTATGGCAGCCATTCCGGTGTCTGTTGAATTCCAACACAGAGAAACGTTTTCAGTAGTTTATAGAATACAATACAAACAAACAAACATTTAACTCAAAGACAAACCTAGAAAAAGTAAAACCAGAGAAAACTGATCATGCTGAAGTGGTCTCTTAATTTTTTTCGGAGCTGTATATAAAAAATTATTATACCTTTTGCTCTGGAATATTATTATTGTATGATGACAAAGCATACTGTAAGACATCCCTGCAAACATTTGCTGTACCCATAACCTTCCTCTATAATATAGAGCAGAGCAATATAACAGTCACTAAACCTGTAACAAGGAAAAACAAGAGGAACATTGTGCAATACATGACGAGGCTGACTCTTCAAACTAAGACATGATGAAACAAAGGTTGCACCATCTTAGTGTAGTTTGCTCTGACCTTTCTGCAGGTTGCCGATGGCCTCGTCGTAGTTCTCCAGCTCCAGGTGACACTGGCCCAGGAAGAAGTGAGCTTTTACTGACTGACTGTCCAGCTCCAGTGCATGCTTGCAGTCTGCCAGAGCCTTGTCATGCTGCTGCAGCTTCACATGGCACAGAGCCCTGTTAGTGTAGTACACTGCCACCGATGGATTTCGGTTCTGGAAGATACCAGACAAATACACATGCACTTTCACATAATAGCAATGTCAGATTCAAGATTCAAAGGCTCTATTGTCATATGCACAGTAGCTGCATTGTAGTTGTCACAATGACAATCTTAAGTCCCATGCTCCTCCAAGAATGCAACACAATGTATATATGTCATAAAACAATAAAGAGTGCAAGAAGGAATAAAAAAAATAGTGCAAGATTATGTTGCAAGACCATTGTGCAAGTAATGCATGAGAATTGAATTATATACAGATAAAATACAATAAGGTTAATGTTGCAAGTGACCAAGTAAATGCAGGAGTCTATAAACATGTCAAATAGAATCACATAAATAATAATAAAATGTTTGAATAGATGCTGCAGACGGGTACCATATCATTTGAATATGTTTTAGCTAGCACGACACAAGTCCATGCTAAGGCATTACACTCACAATAGCTTTGCTGTAACATGTAGCAGCCTCCTGGTACTTGCGGCAGAGGAACAGCCGGTTCCCCTGCTCCTTTAGCTCCTGCGCGGTTGAACTCTTCTCCGGGCTGCCGGCCATCTTCTCCACCGGCTCCGCGGGGCCCGCCTCGCCCTGCTTCCCTATCCTGTTCCCCGTGTCTCCGGCTGGCTAGCTGACGGGTTCAAAAATGCCTTGTATCTCCTGGATCTCACACGCTGAGATGACAGACACACAATGCATGTGAAGTGTGAAGTCAACATTCGCGGTGTGTGTGTGTGCGTGTGTGTGTGACACTCACTGCAACGCACCTGCAATGCGCGTGTTGGGGCGAATTAGGTGCAGTCAGTATTTGATGCCACCCAGAAAAGGCATGTGTTTAATTCGCTGACTGTGCACGCAAAAATGACAGCGAAGTGGCTGGACTGCCATCGAATTAACTATTCATGTGAAGGACGTCCGTGGTGACTAAATGAGAAGCAGAGCTAGCAAAATATTAAAGACTCACCTGCCTTTAGTGCAAGGCTGCTGCACTGTAACGTTACACCACTGCTACAGAACGGTAGTAAGATGTTGTAAATAAATAAATAGGGTTAACGTTTGGCCCACTTACATTTGAGATACATGTGTTGCAGAAGCAATCATACAAACAGAGTGACAATGTTGTTAAATTGAGTTGACAGCGAACAAGAGATCGGTGCTTAGCTTAATATTAGCTTGTTAGCTTTGTTAGCCTAGTGAGCTATGTTGTCGATTTTACGTCAAGCGTTTTTCCACTCAGTGGACCGTTCTGTCTACGCAGCTTTATTATCTTCAGTAACACAATTAATCGCAAGCAGGCTGGAATATGTGTATTACAGGCCTGAAAAAGCCATATTAGCATTTATCTTACGTTCACATCAAAGCCTCAAAGCAACCTGAGAAAAGAGAAATATGCTAACCTAATGCTAGGTTAGCTTGTTTGCTAAACAGCCTTTTACCTTCTATCTATGCTATTTCAAAGTTAGTGGTCCACTCTGAGAATCGCAGTTTACACTCCTTACCTTGTAGAAGGAATTTCCTATCCAGCTGAAACCTATTTTAAATGATTTGATAGCTTTATCGATATGTTTTCTCCCATACGAGCTGTCATGACAGGTTGTTGTTATGCTGACGTCAAGCGCTTACGCGAAGTCGACGGAAGCCGAAAGGGAGGTTTTATCTCAAAGCAAACTGCTGCCTACCACCTGGAATAATATCTATTTTCATAAGAAAATGAGTGAGGATACAAGTAATTACAGTGTCATCGATTGAGCATTGAATGCAGAGAAAGTGCTTTGTAAGAAAATATTTGTATTTAACGATGTGATAAACTAGAAAGAGAGAAAATACTAATTTAATCTGCTTTAACAGAAAGCAACTCAATACACCAGTAGATGGCGCTCTATAATCAGAGTTTTATCAAAGCATAGCTGGATGGATGGATGGCTGGATGGATGGGTGGATGGATGGATGGATGGATGGATGCGCGGGTGGACACAGACAGACAGACAGACAGACAGACAGACAGACAGACAGACAGACAGACAGACAGACAGACAGACAGACAGACAGACAGACAGACAGACAGACAGACAGACGTATAGACGTATAGACGTATAGATGGATAGACGGCAGTCAAATTAGAGGTCACTGATTGACTAAAATTGTGATTCCCAATAAGTAAGGATAATGTGCAACAATATCAAATATATTTGATCTCAGAGATATGACTTCATTCCCGCCTAAACTCCAACAATTCCTGACAATGGTCTATTCATTGGTACGAGGCAGATTATGATCAAGAATTTTGTATATATTATCAGGGCGATCCCACCCACGGAGTGATTCACCCACACACGGATCCATATATGACCCTTTTAGACCTTTATAAAGAGAAGAACATTCAAGTTTAGCCATAGAGGAATTAGCAGGGCTGTGGCTGTGGACGGGGTCACTTTCATCCAGGCCCGTTGGGTCTCTGTGAAGGCTCTGCACAGAGATCAATGTGTGAAGATTAAGGCACATCCCCTGAGCAAACACACTGATAAATGTGTGAAGGGGGCCGTTGAGCAGTGCAGTGTGGCCCCAGCTGTGTTTACCTATCTCCACCAGTCGGGTCCCCTGATCCCCCAGAACACCCAGCTACTCAGCCAGCCCCCGGCCCCAATATCTGTAAAAGTGGGGCTTTAGACCAGAGACTGACTTGCAAGATTAGATTCAGAGATGTGAAACTGTTATCAGAGACACAAATAATTACTGAGCGCTCATTGAATTACATACAATCAGTTTCCCCTTTATACTTAAATTGTGTTGCCTTTATCTAATTATGATTAGATAACATAAGATACATCTGTATTGATCCTCAGAGGGGCAATTTAGGAAAAAGGGACAAGATGAGCAATTACAAACAAATATCGGGGTCACAAAATAAAAAGCTTTCCCTCATTGAGATACATGTGGTGGATAAAGTGTTAGAAAGACCCATAAGGTAGTATTTATTTTAGTTTAGGCAAGAACTAGAAACCAAATGAAGTGTTTGATACGTCTTAATTCTGACAATTGTGTAAGTCATTTTTAGCAGATAAAAATCATGCAAGACTAACTTGAGCAATACATGTGCTGGTATCTTTGCCGCAGCAAAAACACCTGAAATCAAAGCTGACCATTTAAAAGTTTGACTGCAGCACGATGATTGGCTGCTTGAGATTGAGGTGAAAATGTAATTGGTTAAAGAGAACGCCCCTGATGAGCTGATTATATGCAGCTGCGGAGTGAATGAATGTATACCCAGACTCCCTGAAAGAACCTGCGCTGAGCTTCATTTCATTTTATTCAAATTCCTGCTCTGTGTGCTCCCAAAGCCACAGGCACTGACATGCTTTCTCCTGTTACAGTATATGTTAAATGTGTTCAGTGCCCAAAATATATTTATCCTGACTTCCATCAGTGCATTTGTTCACTATATGAACAAGTTCTATGATTAACAAAACTATCCAACAAAATATTGTGCCATAGCAGAAGCTGGGACTCGTTGGAGGGTAAGGTGACTGTTTTTAAACTGAACAGGAACTCCACATTGTGATGGTCCATGTTTGAAGTGCTCATTGCTTACATTTAAACTCGCCAGCTTTCTGCACACGCCTCCTGTCCAACATCCCAACCGCCATCCTCTGCCCCCCCTCCACCAACTGATGCCCATTGCACCAGCTGGCGTAGCCTCCAGTCACCTTGGCAACAACACCAGGAAGTTGCCCGGCTCCTCTGGCACAGTTGAAAAGCAGCCACTTCCTGATTGATTCTGGTCTTTTCTTTCTGCCTGTGTAGTCGTTTTCCCATTTGGCAGTGGTCTCCGCCATTCAGCGCCAACAAGTCTGAAAAGAGAAAAAGGGTGAACACACTCTCCTTGGCGTTAAGGGAAACCTCAGGTTCAAATGGGTAAAACAAAAGCAGTGTTTATCCACAATGGTGGCCCTTTGTTTGGTGGGTTTGCTCGTTTTGGGAAGGGGAAAGGCTCATAGACTTAATGCAGTTTGCTCAAGTGGGTCTGAATGCAACATGTACACAAAAGTTAAAGAATAGTTTCACTGTCTCAACTGAAAGAAAATGGAGATGCAGGAAATTATTGTTTCTATTTGTGCCTCATTTGATCAAACAGCTTAATGAAGGGAAGGTCGCCGGTGCATTTTGATTATCGGATTCAAAAGTGTGCTTATATTGTCATTCTGTCAGAATAAATCTTTTACATCACTGTTTATCAGTTATTAATATAAAATACAAACAAATACGCCTGCCAAGAAACTCTGTAATCAACCGTCCCACTGCGACATCAAAGGAAACACAAAGCCCACCTGTCAATCACAACCTCCCTCTTTACATTCACTTAGTTATCCCTTTAATTAACTCTTGTGCCAAAACACAGACACAACATCTGCATGCACCATCTTTCCAAGTAAAAGTGTTCAAAATGTCTATGTCTGAAGTTAGAGTTAACTTTTAGAAAAAGAAGATGGACCTTTATTAATCATACGCACACAGTTGTATATTCACCTACAATTCACACACAGTGTTGCGACGATAGGAACCACAGCGGAGAGGCAGCCAGTCTAGCCAGCGCCAGGGAGCAGTTGCGTGTTCGGTGCCTTGCTCAAGGGCACCTTGGCAGTGATCTGGCTCCTCTCCAGTATCAGATCACGCTCCGTGTTCCTTGTTCCGACCGGGACGTGAACCGGCGACCCTTCAGTCCAAATCCCTACAGATTAGACCACTGCCGCCCCAAAAGGAGCATTATTGGGTGTGAACGGGGATTTAAGGATGTGTTTATTTGGTAGAATATTTTTCATTTACAAATCAAAGTTTCCTTGGAATGAAAAACTAGGGATTTTCTCACAGGTTTTCCAATATGAATTGCTTTAGATCTCCATATTTCAATGTTCATTACAAAAGTTTACTCCTTGAGATCTCGCATTTGTTTTGCGACATTATTTTTGTTGAGTTTTATCTTCTATTTTGAGATGCTTACATTGTATTATTGTTTATTTTCTACTCTTCTTTTAATGCTAATTATGTGCAATACTTTGTTTTACATGTGGCTGCAATGAAAAGAAGTCCCAATTTGGGATCAATAAAGTATGTCGTATCTTATTTCTGTCTCTAACATATGCTCCAAAAAGTGCACAGATAAGTAACTGTAGTCCCTCATTGGTTAAAACTGTTTGGTAATGATTTATAGAGAACAACTGACTTTGCAAATGTGTCTTTATGCGTGCATGCTTTAACTCGAACCACTGGCGGCCAAAGCTCACACCTTAGGTTAAGAGTTAAATGAGGGATATCCTTATGCTAACCCAGAGGCAAGTAAGAAAAAGCCCAGAGATACCCACAGGTCAAAGGTCAGCCACACACCTCTGCACCCCTGATTAAGCTTCCTGACAAAGGGAGGGGGTGGAATAACTCATCTAATTCAGAATGTGCACACACAACCAGGGAGCTAACAAAATGTGGATTGTTAAGGAGAGTTGAATCTCCGCTGCAAAGAGGGAGCTAGGATTTTAAGATGCAAATGAGCAAAAAAACATGCAAAGAATGAAAGGATTTAATGAAATGTTGTACCCTGCAATAAAACAAATTGCAGATGAGCATTGAGTTGACATGCAGTAGTAGTAGACACATTTACTTTTAATCACACGTTTGAAAATGATCTTATGTGTGTGTTTTGAGACCTAAAAATGGAAGCTTGAGTAAACTGAAACCAAAGCGTTTGTTGATAAAACTTGCAGTGTTAGTCCAAAAATCTTTTACACCCTGGGGGGTTGACAGCACACTGCATCTCAAAACACACACACATCATGGATTGATGTGTGGCGGCTGGGGGTGGAGGCGGCTGCTGAGTAGCTTGTATAAGTGGCGGGGGAGAAGTTTTACAAAAGAGTTTTTGGAGGGAAATCAAAACTCTTGAGCCTAAGCAATTCAGGGGATGAAGAGGGAACACCATCCTCTCCTCCTCCAATTCGGTGCATTTCTATATAAGTTAACGATTAATATAACTAACGACTACCTCCAGGTGGAAACAATATTTGTTTACCGATTGTTATTAATTGCAGGCTGCAAAAAACAAGATTGAGTTCTTTAAATTATAATGAGCTTTGTTTAAGCTATGTCCCATCACATTATCAATACAAAAGCAATTGTTCTGAGCTCATGAAATTCAGCAGTGAGGACTAATCAGTGGGTTTTTCACTTAAAAGATCCATGGGTGTCTTCACAGGGGTGAGCACAGCCAGCAGGGGCACCAAGGAGTGAGTAACTTCACCTCCCATCCCCCTGTCCTCACTGCCACTCCCCACCGTAACTCTCTGAATGTCCCCTTAGGTCATGCTCTCCAGGGTCACCAAACCCCACCCTGCACCAACCCCCACCCCACAACACAATCCAAAGGAGCTAAGGCAGACATAATGAGCTATGGGCTAATTGTGAGTGAGTGTGTGTGTGTGTGTGTGTGTGTGTGTGTGTGTGTGTGTGTGTGTGTGTGTGTGTGTGTGTGTGTGTGTGTGTGTGTGTGTGTGTGTGTGTGTGTGTGTGTGTGTGTGTGTGTGTGTGTGTGTGTGTGTGTGTTTGTGATGGCCAGACAGAGGTTTGCTTTGGGGGGTGGTGCATTTTTGTGTGTGTGTGTGTGGGGGGGATCTTGCACAGTCCTTCAGGGCAGCTCAGGAAAAGGCTAGCGTTGACTGACAGCTCTTTGGAAAAGACTTTCAGAGGAGTCAGACATGCAAGGACACATCTATAGTGACACACAGTCACACACACACTTTACTATGAAACCTATGCTCTCCATAGCCTACAGTTATAAGCTCTGTAGCATAAAGTGTCATATATGGTATATGTTTCAATATTATTTAACTTCACCACGTATGGACGTTATGCTTCCTGTTCTTTTTTTGTTTATCAGCACAACAAAAAGCACGAGCAAAGGAAAGGCTGAGGACATTTTGGAGCTGATCTGAATCACAAAGTGCACACATGCAATCCTTTTCTTCCATGGTCTGCTACCGCTTCTCTTTTGTTTTATTATTTAGGATATTTTTTAAACCAAAATTAAAAAAATATGCTCGTCCAGTTTAGTTGGTTATTCACTTGAAATCATGAAAGCAACCAGTTGACTTGCATCCACGTCCATTTCAAATCAACTCTGATAAACTTTGACACTCAAATTCGATCTATTGAACCATATTGATAGTGCTGACAGAAACTCAGACAGTGAAAGAGAACTAAGAGATACCATTAGCTGATAGTTAGCAAGTCTAGTAGTGATGTTTATCTACTCTGTGGAGTGTGCTTGGATGGGATTCTGAAAACCAGTAGATCAAAACGGTACAACTTCTGCTGGTCACAACAAATGGGGTTGATGTGTACACATTTTAATGAGGAAATGACTGGAAAAAACTTGAATATTCTCAGACAGCGTGCTATTTGTTAGCTTGCCAGCTACAATAGTTCACTAGCTATAAGCTTGCATTCATGTGCAAAAACATCCTTAGGTTGGAGCTATGTATGAATGTGTGTTCTCATGTGTGTGTCTATGTGCATGTGTATAGAGAGGAAAACTATGTGTGTGTGCAATCATGCTTAAGTGTGCATGCATGAATGAATATGTGGCAATTCAGCACTGTCTGCAATGCTCTAGTTATTCAGCAATTTGTTTTCCCTTTCTCCCTCGTCTGCACTTCTCTGAAGGACATAGATAGCTTATAGTTATCAATTTAGTTATGTTGAGCTACTTTGTGGAGTCTGCCTGGATGGGGCGTCCCACACATGCACAGTTGATTGAAACACTACCACTTTTAATCCAACTAATTCGAGGGATGTGTAGGCCTACACACTTTGATGAGGAAATGACTGGAAACAACTTGAATATTTGTGGCTAGCGGGCCATTTGTTAACTTAGCTACAATCACTCATGAGCTAGCCTTGCCTTCAATGTATTATGGAGAACGATATTAAATGGGAAGCGGCACAGTCCAATGATAGTACGTTTACGAAGGTTCCCTCAGCTTCTCTGGTTATTGGACCTATAGGACCTTTTGGATTATGAGGATTCTTTATTTTGAACTATAACAGTATGAAATATGACTATACTTTTCTTGAACATGTTTTGGAGACATTTTATTTCCCTCCCTTCCTCTTCAGTACATACCAAGGTTGGCGTCCCTCTAAAGTTGTGTCCGTTTCTATCGCCTGAATAGAACAAAAACTTGTGTCTTTACTCTTCCCGCAACAATCCAGCTATTTGTTGTCATGTAAAGTTGCTGAAAGCAGCTTTTCTTGATCTTAGAAGTGTGTAGTCGGCAGATCCCAAATTGGACGGTAATCAGATCAGTGCGAGGAGTTTGACAAATGACCAATGACAAGCACTGGACCCTGGAGGATGGGAGGGGTTGCAAGGGGTCGAGGCTGGGGGTCAGAGGTTGGCTTTTCAAAATCGCTCAATCGAAGGGCAATTGAATCCCATCTTTGTGTGATTTCTCAGTGAAATGCCGTGGCTCCATCAAACGCCCCCTATCTATGCACTAATACGCCAAGTAAACGCTATGTCCTGGGCTCCACTGGTGCATATTTTGTTGGAGGCCGATGCAATATCGTCACCCCTAAATTATGTGCAATCAGTGGAGGAGTTTGCATCCCCCTGGTTGTTGCAAATAGCTGAAATGGAGTAATGTGGATTGTTTGAGGCCCTCTTCAGGAAAGAAAACGATGTATAATTAAGTTTATAAGTCTTAAAGTCATGCATACTGTGTAATAACATAAGGACAATTTTGGGTTGTGTATTGGTCCCCTTAAATCTATTTCTTATGTTAGAATTTGGTGAAATGCTTTTATTTTTCTCCCACTCAGAACTAAATCTACAAACAAAATCTTCTCTAAATCCAACTATTCTCTGATAATTTCGTGAAAGTGCCTGCAAAGGAACTCCAACATGAATGAGAAAGGCTTTGTGATCCAATTTTTTTTTTTGTAGCTCTTCAATGTGTGTTATCTCATGTGTAAAGTATGTCGTCTCTGGGGCGTCCTGTCTCTAGCTTTGTTTTCTTACGCCTGCCGTCCAAATTTCCATCACAAACATCTCACCCTGTATGACCCTTTGCTTTCTGTCTGTGGAGAGGCCCTGATTAGCCTGCATGCATGTGCAGATCCGGCCCCGAAATCCTTAAGTTGGAGCTATGTATGAATGCGTCTTCTCGTGTGTGCGTCTGCGTGCAAGTGTATAGAAAGGAAAAGTGTGTGTGTGCAGTCGTGCATGTGTGTGTGCATGCATGAATGTGTGTGGCAAATTCAACACTGTCTGCAATGCTCTAGTTACTCAGCAAGTTTCTTTCCTCTCTTCCCTCGTCTGCAACTCTCCGCAGGACGACACAGTTCACTGCAGAAAAGCTCTATTGAAAAGTCGGAGGACAGACTCCGTTTTGTCTCTTCTCTTCTCCCCCATTATTTCAGCTTCCTCCATTCATCCGTCGTGGGTCAGATGAGGAAAATGAAGCCAAATAACCACTTGGAGTTATGAGATAAATATTTATCGCCTCTGGTATGCCTTGCAGATTTTCTAATATCCTCAAATCAGATAAACAGGAGACACTTAAACTAAACCAAAGCGTGTTTAAAATGTAAGTGGATTAAACATAAATATCGCAATGTTTTCCCCTTAATTGAATTTGTGTGATTAAAGCAAACCTCATTAAAATCAAACCTCTAGAAAACAACCTTAAAGTGAAGAAAACCGCCCAAAAACCCACCTGTTGTGTGCATTCAAATCCACCTGTTATAATGACAACATGCAGCCTTGCACACCCCGAGGGAGAGGTGATATGATACCCCTGAAGAAAGAGGTGTGTGTTTGTGTTAGAGAAGTTGGGGGTTGGGGGTTTACTTAATTTTGGCGGTCCCCTCAAGGGTTTTCCCCCCCCCAACAATAGTTACCTCATTTGCAACAGATGCATAGGTTTTTAACAGACAGGTTCCATTGATGAGCCAGAGGACACTGAAGTGCAGGTGCTGAGAGAGAAAATGGGGGGGGGCAGCTCGTGTGCGGCGGTATTTTAAAAAAAAGAAAGAAGAAGAGACGAAAATGACTTCAAAAAGAGTTCAGGGACGAGCTGCAGGTCACCCAGGAGTCTGAATGGAGTCGGTGAAAGATGGGGGGAGATAAAAGACTCTCTGGATTCAGATTTGGCGTGCAATTATGGCCCCTATTCAGAGATTTTAATTGTCATCTGGGGGCTGAAATGTGAAGGTTGTTGGATTAAGCCCTGTGGAGTGATCTCTTAATCGTTTCTTATCCTTACACTCATTTAAAGCCTCAATCCTGTTCACATTGTCACACTTCGATCATGCTCTTTCCTTTTATTTGTAACACACAAATGATTGCAAGCTGTCTAAAAAAGCCCTGGGGAAAAGTGCATTAAACTTTATTGAATGGGGGTAAAGGTAAAGCTAAGCTCAATCTTTGGTTACTAACTTCCCTGTCTCCAGCTTTGAAACCACGACACATAATTCATTTTATTACGTGAAACTTAATACCTCGAGGCGACGTCAAGTGTAATTCTGACCAACGGCCGGATTTCAAACCTCAGGAACAGCTGCACCTGTTAAGCTCAGTATTATTCCTATGATGAGATGTGACATGCGATAGGTAAATATGTAATCTTATCAGCCTCATTATTCTGCTGAGTGAGCAGGGGGGGCAGTGGAGGGTTTTTTAGGAGGAACAGGGAGGTTTTTGTGCATGGGGAGATAGCCGAGGGGGTCAGAGTATTGGCATGTGTCTATTGTCTGAGCAGGCCATTGTATAGGGGGGGGGGGTTTAAAGTTTAAAGTCTCTATGTGTGTGTGTGTGTGTGTGTGTGTGTGTGTGTGTGTGTGTGTGTGTGTGTGTGTGTGTGTGTGTGTGTGTGTGGGTGTGTGTGTGTAAGCTAATTATATTCTGCACAGCCAAGGATGACCTAGCCTGGCCAAACTTAATTCACTGAGCAGGATGCAGTAGAGGAGGAGGAGGAGGAGGAGGAGGAGGAGGAGGAGGAGGAGGAGGAGATCAGTTAGTCAGGCAGCAAAAACAAAACTGACCATCCATTCTTTTTAGTTTGTTGTGATGTGTCTGATTGTTTTTAGAGAAACAAGAAAGATATGATGATATATTATTAATAAGGTTTAGCTTTTTTGATCAATTTCACCATAGAATTTTACAAAAAAGTGTCTACAGTATATGAGATAATTGGTGGTGTAATGCCAACATTTGTGAACACAGAATGATGAAGATGTATCAGAGCTAGTCACATATGTCTATTTTGTGTGGCTGTATTATAGGAGAAGCTTTTATTGAAAATAGTCTTTCAATGAGAGTGGGTTCGACAGGGTCTGTGTGAATGCTGACTTCTAAATGTGAAGCACTTGGAGTGGTAAAGACTGGATAAAGCGCTATACAAATACAGTCAATCCACCTTTTACCATATCTTTCCTCATATATTTGATATGAATCTGCAGCCAAAATGTGGAAAGCTTGATTTAGAATAACAACTGAACTGGCCGAGATATTCGGGGTGCTAGCTTAAGCTTTATATTCACCGCCTAAATATCAGAGTGGTCTCTAACTACTTGTTTTATTCCTAAAAAATCAAACATAAATCAACGTTATTTACCAAAATGTCAAATTATTCCTGAAATACTTTCCTCTGATATTGAAATGTATTCAAGTGTGTATTTTTAAGTCTGTTAAACAAATCTCCTGAAATATTTCAAAAATACACCAAATTAGTATATCAGAACTTTTAATACCAGGAGGAAACTATACTTATGAAATGCTTTAGTGAAGCAATGTCTCAAATATAAACCAAATGTCCAGAGGTGAAGGAGACGTAGTTCCAGTGTATAACCCGTTTTAAGGATCAGATGTTTGACAGGAGACCACCCTGTTTTCTGCATAACTGATGTCGACTGATGGTGAGCACGCAATCCATCACATCAGAAGTTTAATGGTCATCTGAATTAAACGCTCCACAGCATCGGGTATGAAAAGTCAACAGCAATGCGTCTTGACCGCCAAAAATTATGCATCAGACTTGACCGCCAAAATACATCCCCTTTGTATTCTTGACCATTGTATCTAGATAAGGGTATTCAAATGTGGATGTGGTCGAGAGGGACAACATCTGTCTTCCCTGTGGACATATGTAAAACACTTTACCTATTGTCAATTTTGGAGGGATCCTGCTTCTTGCTAAGTTTCCCTCCGAAATGGATTCAGCCAATTAGGAGTAGTTTTGGGGGTAGGGGCGCAGGCCCCAAGACAGACAGCAGTGAACCTCTGTCTGACCCCCAGCTGGGCTCCAACAACACTGCTTATCAAACTCACCAGGCCTAAATCATCACTATAGCACCACTGGGATGCTGATTATATTACTCTAATCTGGATTCCAAATAATGAGATTGGGAGACGCTCGCTTAATTGCAGCTAATGAGCGTCATAAATGTGGAGTGAAGGGGGGTGGACATCCAGTCCTCTAAAGGCTGACGACTTAAGGGGGTTTCCCTCCAAAAAGAAGGCAGGCAAACCCTTTCACAGACCTGATTTTGCAAATAAATACGAAAAGCTACCACACACACTGCCCCGCTCTAATGAGGGAAATACAGCATCTATAAAGGGCTATGGCACATGCTTGCTTCAATCTGGCTACAATCAAGAGCTGCGGCAGGGAATGCAAATGCTTTGTAGTCTAAATTTACCCTCAAACCTCACCGTACCGCAGGAAACTTCCTGTGCATTCTGCGGCCGCTGTCAATGTGTTTTCATTGGCCTTTTTTCCTTCCTAGCTGGTGCTCGCAATAAAGCACTGACTGCCAAATGTAAAGTCCTCTTGAGTTAGCACTGGAGACATTGTGTGAAGAACCACTTAAAAGGAGTCTGGTCTGTTTACCCTCCAGCTAAACTATTCACTTGTGTGCTTTTCAACAGTGAGGAATGTGAGAATCAACGCGACGGACATGACAGTTGTCTGCAGTGTTGACGCTGTGTGAAGGCAGTTCAATGACACTAACATCATCTGCTTACACTAAAGATAAGGGACTGGATCTAGCCTCTTTGTCAAGATAGGCAGACAATAATTATTAGGTTTTAAGGACAGCCAATTTCACTTTCAAAGGAAAGCAATGCAGAAGAGCTGCGGGGTTCAGAAACAGTGACTGATCATTTTCTTAAGGAGACAGAAAAGCTAAACGGTAAATTAGAAGTCAACAGATGTTTCTGGAGAAGTTAGTTGGCAGCGATATTGCTGTGAGGGTTACTGGTAGCTTGATCTTTCCGCTATTTTAATCAGCACTTCAAGCTGCAAAGCTAAACAATTTCAGGGTTGAATCACACCAGACTTTGACTCCATTTAAGAACATGCAAACAGTTGGGGAAAGTTCTCTTTTAAAAAAAGAAAAACAACGGCAGTAAGAATCTTAAATCTAAATGCTTAATAAACTCATTATATCAACATACAGAAAACTGCACCGTGGGTGATTTATTTAGACCTTTAATACTGATTTATATCTGCATTTACTCGCCTTCAAATTTTTGAGCTCCAGTCAGGATTGGTTAATGTGTTTTTTAAATGGATAATGCACAAGTCGTCATTTTGACTAAAAGGTATATTAAATATAGCAAAAACTGATCAAATGAGACAACCCCCAAACTTAAAGAGTCACAAGTCAGGGAGAACTTCCTGATTTGGGACACAATAGATGAAGGGATCCATTTAAGACACCTGCGGTCTCTTCCCTCCATTTCTGCTAATGAAAAGTCCCCAGGGCACCCAGCTGTGACCTCTGACCCCAGACACTATAATTAGGTTATATCTGGAGCTGCTGAATGCAAAAAAGTGCAACCAAAATGTGTGCTTTAAAGAATATTTAGAGGAACATCTTCAAAGTGCATTTTAAAGATGAATTTGTGAAAAAGAGGAATGGTGTGAGACATCGCTGCAGAAAATGTGAAAACTGAGACTCGATCCCAGCTGCCACAAACAAACCTCTTGTGGTTTGTGAAGATAACACGCAATGATTCAACTTGCGCAAAAGTTATTTGAGATCCCGATGGAGAAGATAAAAGCACACAAGGGCCGTATAAGAGTATTGAGTCAGTGAAGCTAAGTGATCTATTACATGTTTAGAAAAGCGTTTAGGGAGCATTCTCAGGGTGTCTCTGCGCACTTCCAGCTGCGTTTGCTATCAACCCTTTCTGACACTGTTTATCTGGTATAGGGCCCTGTTGTATTCAGTTTCCCACTGGGCTTTACACTAACACACACTCACACACACACATATACGGTCACACAAACCGACATGAGAGGCACAAAGAGAAATTTACTGTCATACAAACAAACACACACACAATCGGGATCCTGAGAAAGTGCAATGAGAGAGCAGGTGTCAGTTTTCACATGCGGCTCTCATGGGGGCTCGGAGGGTAAATATCAGCACAAGTTTTTCCGAGCTCCTCCTATAGCATCGGTTCTTCTCACAGACGCTGACCAAAGACAGACCGGGACTCCTTTACCTGCATGGAGAGCTGGGAAACATCGGATTTACGGCTCTCACTGACTCAGCACAACACAAAACTCCATTACAGTGTGGGAATGTGCTAAAACAGCCTCTTTAACCACATGCATACTTTAAAAATAGGGCAAAAACGTTGACTTCCTGTACAAAATATCCATCACTTTTAGTTTTTTCAAGGTAATACACTTTATGAGCCAGCTTCCCTTTAAATGTACATCATTTGAATAAGGAATTATAGTTGTAAGGTGACAAAATCCACATGCTTGGGCTACATTTTGTGTACAGAAATGATCCAAGTACTGTATTTGCCTTTCAGATTGATCTAAATACCCAAATCCAGCAAGAGTATTTTTTTATGTGACTCTTTCTGTATTCTGGCATTCAGGATATTAATATGAACCCTCAAATAAATGTAAAAAACCACCACATAAAACATTATTTTCCATTGCTGTCATCAAGCTAACCAGGAAAAATGCAAGACGCAGCAAATCCAGAGGCGAGATAGAAGGGGATATTTTCTGTGACCGTGAACGTCGGCTGATTGTCAGAGTGTCCTGACAAGCTCTTAGATCTCATTACCAGCAGATAGATGACTCTGTGCAGGAAAACAAACAGCGGCCATGTCAGATCAACCAGATTAGCAGCGAGGTGCCATGGGAAGCTGCTGAAAAGTCTGGGAACGAGGACAACTCCTCAACTCCGATCAGCTCAGGAGTTTTTAGACGAGACAGTTAGTATGTGGAACCATCAGCCTAGGATCTAATGCAGCACATTTCATATAAAGGATGTGTTCAATCCCTTTATGATCACCTAAT
Organism: Eleginops maclovinus; assembly: GCF_036324505.1. Classification (NCBI taxonomy): domain Eukaryota; kingdom Metazoa; phylum Chordata; class Actinopteri; order Perciformes; family Eleginopidae; genus Eleginops; species Eleginops maclovinus. The sequence goes on along the minus strand of NC_086358.1, from coordinate 6,127,314 downwards.
GATGTTTGATCCTACAACAGGATTTGATTTCTAGATATCAGGTTCAGTTTTGGTCGTTTCTAGTGAGGAAAAAGTACATTTTTATTTTCATAAAACTCAAAACATGCTTTAGTGCAGGGGTGCCCAACCAGAAGCTTGACTAGAGCGAGTGGATACTCCCATGGCGGCAGAAGCTAAAACATCTAAAACTTATCATTTTCATTCAGAGTGGGAGGAGGATTATTGTTTCGTGTATTCGAATGCCAAGTCATCTGTCTTATCTGCAATGCAAATGTGGCTTTACCAAAGAAAGGAAATTTGGAGCGGCATTTCAAGACGGTCCACAAGAGCTACGATACAAACTTCCCAGCTAAATCACCACTGCACGCCCGAAAAGTCAAGGAATTGAAAAGTCAGCTAGCAGCACAACAGTTCACCAGGCCCAATACCACGAGTAAGGCTGCAACCATAGCTTCTTATCGTGTCTGTCGTGTTCTTGCAAAAGGAAAGACATCTTTCAAGGATGGTGAGATTGTGAAAGAAGCGTTCATGGAAGCCGCAGATGCGCTTTTTGCCGATTTTAAAAATCGAAAGGAGATTGTGTCTGCTATTCAAGATGTGCAGCTATCAATAAATGCTGTTACACGGCGATGCGAGGGAATGGCGGAGGATGTTGAACAGCAATTGAGGAATGATATTGACACGTGAGTGTTTTTCTCTGCAATTCGATGAATCCACTGATGCTGTGGATGTGGCTCAGCTATGTGTGTTCATTAGAATGGTTTTCGACAATATGGGAATTCTGGAATCTAATGCAGAAAGAGAAGTACCTCAACCTCAGACAAACTGCAAAGAAGTTGGATTAACATATTTATGTGAGTCTGCCTTTTCACATATGAAAATCATTAAGTCAAAATACAGATCCACCATGACTGATGACCACCTTGCGGCCTGCTTACGGCTGGCACTGAGCTCCTACTGTCCGGACTATGAGAGACTAGCTTCCTCCTCTCAGTGCCAGAAGTCCCACTAGGGTAGAGAACCACTTTTCCAACTTGAATTAGGCATTGTATTAATTGGGTTGTATATTGTTGTGTTGTTATGGGCCAGTCCTAGGCCTACTTGTGCTTATTCTTTGCACGACATACATTTACTCAATAAATGTATTATTATTATTATTATTATTAAAACTTGATCTTTGTGTCAGAAAATTGTGTTATTATATAGGTCCACAATTAATTGTGGCTACGCTATGGCTTTCGATATGGCTTGGTAGATCTCGACACACTATCAACTTTAAAAGTAGATCTTGGTTCAAAAAAGGTTGGGCACCCCTGCTTTAGTGGGTTCTTTTGCTCTGCACTTTGTAAAAATGATGCAATATGGAGTATTGCATTACTAGGGCACCGAATGCATGTGTGTTTAGGGTTCAACATTAAATGTCTTGGCAGATTTCATGACCATTTCTGATTAGGAACATTATAATGAATCTGTTTTACGCTTTTTCAATTAGGTCTGGATTGCTTAAATGTACGTTCCCCTTAATATATAAAATGTCAGCATTTACAAAAGCTATACCATCTTTGATAATAGCTTCTGTGTCCGAGACAGCGAGAACAGGTATCGTAAATGCCAGCGACACCATGCTGTCACTACATCCTCCCCATGTTTACCAGCACACAGAAACCCTCAGAGGAATACAGAACACTGAGTAAATACACACAGCAGTAACACGTGCATGCAAACTCTCGTATGCGTACAGCAGCACTGTTTGAAGACGCTCTCATTGGCGGGACGGTGAAAGTACAGTGGACACCGAGAACGGAAACTCTGCGGGAATCTGGTTCAGTTGTTACAGCACGAGGACAACAAGACAGTGTTTGTATAGAGTGAAAGATGGATTTGTTGTGGGTGCAGAATGGAAACCACCAGGTCTGATGGTTCTCACACTGGCCTTTAATAGTAACTTAGACACAGAGAAGCTAAACGTTCCCCCCTGTCTTTATGCTAAGCTAACGGCCTGTTTGGTGTAGCAAAAGCATGAGAGCAGAAACAATTTTCTTGTCGGATTCTGCAAGTTAGAGCAAAACTCAAGAAGTAGTGGAAGATGTATTGAGATCCTTAACTTGTAAAAGTAGAAATATCAAAGTCAAAGATTCAAAGTGTAACAGAAGTAGAATTGTTAAAAAACTACTTTTATAATCAAAGGCTTATGCACTTATATGCAGAGCAGCATGTTTTAAGGGTAATGTTATTATTGCATATGATCATTAACTACATGTAAGATCATTTAAATGTTGTAGTTTTTCAATAAATAACCACTTTTAAAGACTTTGATTACTTCTGGGTTGAATAGTAGTATAGCATTGTCCAGCAGTGGCTCAGTCAGTAGGGGCTTGGACTTGGAATCGTAGGGTCACCGGTTCAAGTCCCCGAACAGAATTGAAAATATGGAAGGTGGACTGCTACTTGGAGAGGTCCCAGTTCACCTCCTAGGCCCTGCTGTGGTGCCCTTGAGCAAGGCACCGGACACCTCCAATCCCCCCCTCCCCATTGCTCCCTGGGTGCTGCACGATAGCTGCCCCACTGCTCCTAGTACTAGGATGGGTTAAATGCAGAGGACCAATTTCACTGTGTGTGCTCTGCTGTGTGCATGTATGTGACAAATAAAGAGGGCTTCATCCTCCGATTCTTTGATCTCTATTATATCATTTAAGCACATCATTCTTTTGTGTAGTATACTGGAGAAAAATGTACAATATTTCTCACGGAAAGGTAGCGGAGTTTCTAATCACAATAGTATCTAAGGTCAATACTTGAGTAAATGTACTACTAACAAATGTTTCAACTCTTCAACTTTCCATCCCATATCATGTGACTCTTTTGGTGACGAAATCTCTCAGTAACTACGAGTGGGAATAAGATTTCCCGTTGTGATAAAAAAAAAGTTGTTAACCACATCAAAAGAAGAAGTTAGATCTCAGTACGATATGTTTGAACTGTTCCGGGACAACACACGGAGATTAAAGTGACGCATCAATGCATTAAACACACACGCCACATGAAAGCATTGAATATGATCGTGGCGGGATAAGACTGTAGGTCGTCCCAGGGTCACAAAGCGTGTGCTTCCTTTTGTTTTAATGGACATTTGTATGAATGCATGTACACTGATGTGACAAAGTGTGTAAATCTGACTGTCCGTGTCTGAATACGCTGTGCACACGTGGATGATATGACATATTGATGATGTCCATAACTAAGTTTGTGCACCAATGTATTCATTTTTCCTTCTCTTTGACTGAGCCACCCCCGTCGCTCAGCACTTTAAACTCTGCTGCTTTGAAATGCCCTGCAGAAAACAAAGCTCCGTCCTGCTGCAGACAATAAAGCAGCTGGATTTCTGCACATGTGCCTTTGTGTTGGTCTGAGGCCTTGTCATAACTCCATCGCAGGGGCCTAGACTCTCATCACGCACACACACATGATAACTCACACACGTACATGGAAAGTCACTGGCTCGGAGAGACGAATGGCGGTGTTGGCACAAAAGAATATTTGATTTGGTTATAAATACCACAACATGAAAGAGAAGCACAGCGGGGTAAAGGGCAGAGGCCACGACAACCAGAAAAAGTCTCATCTTCGCCATCATCACCATCACACACAGTGCGTCTGAAAATCAGGTTAGCATTATCGAACTGTGACCAGCATGTTACGGCTCCTCTTTTTCATTCGATCTACTCATGGAGATAATAGAATATTTACCATTTCAGAAGCCTTTGAAATGGCTCGTTTTGTTTAAATCTAAAAAGCCTTGCAGGATAAAGCACATTAAGTGTGCCACAGACTACAATTTAGTGGACTTGAGGATATAAAAAAGGCAATTCATTATAATAACAAGGATTTTCTTTGTAGTTATACGTCTATGACTTCATATGAAACTGGGTATGAAAGTTAATAAATACAATATCATGAAAACTAAGATTTATTTTCTCAAAAACCTGAATTTAAATGGTGTAATTAAAGCCCCCCATGCACAAAACAAAGTGTTTTTCTTATTGTGATTCACTCGGACATACAAGAAATACAGCTAAACCCTCGAACACTGTTTACACATGTATCTACTCAAGAACGGAACGCTTCTCTGCACTTACCCCAAAGATCTGATTAACAGACGCATGTATAGATACGGTATTTACAAGTCAATCGTGGTCAAAAGTGCGGTATTCACTTTTTGTTTTGTTTTAACGGAAAGAGACTTGATGAAAGGGGGTGATATGCAGCAAAGGGCCTCAGATCTGATTCAAACGGAGGCAGTGAATATAAAATGCAAACTGCCTTTACAGTGAATGAGACGACATTTTTCAGGAGGAATATATGCTATTCGAGCTCTCTATTACTGTCAAGATTTGTTAAGTTGTAAGTTCATTAAAAAATGTATCCTTTGGAAAAAAAAAAAATCAGGCACAAAACATTATTCAATGCAGTAGCAGTAAAACATCAAATGAAGGGGGGCTTTAAATACTTCTGGAAAACAAACCTTGATCTCTTAATAAAGCACAATGCATAAGGCAAGGCAAAATCCACTTCCATTTTAAAATTATAAACCTATATAAGTCCTATATTTAATAATTAAAAAAAAGACAATTATTCCAGTGGTGTTATGTTACACAAATGAAAAATCTACAACACAATAAACAGAAAGTCTCTTTAAACCCACTCAGCATGTGAGTTAATGAGGATTTTATGCAGACATGCCTAACACAATAGTGAATTGAGCGTTTACCCTTGCATACTGTCTCATTCTGCAGGTCAGACGTCCCTCCCCCTCCGCTGTGTGAGTGGTTTAAAGTTTCACTCCTCGGGCTCTGATTGGTCCGTGAAGTTTCTCCTAGGGGGAATAACTTCAGAGCTCTGCGTCCCCTGACGCACAGCAGCCGGAGAGTTCAGAGAGAGAGTTAGCAGTAGTCTCTTATCTTACACATCAGGGTAAGAGGATACTAAACTATGGAGTTTATCAGAAATATAGTTTCATTAGATTTATAGAGGAGTTTTGCTTGCAGAGACTTCAGTTTTGGAATATTTTTCCCGATTTTTTCTTTAAACTCTGCATCACCCACCGTGAAACATGCCTGCTTTCGGAGTTTGGATTAACGCAATTTGGATTTTACTTTTCGCCGGTTTTGACTTGGCTTTTTCAAGCTATTCTGAAGACCAGTGCAGCTGGAGAGGAAGGCAAGTATCTTTATATTTGACGTGAGCTCTTTCTGCAGATGAATGAAAGGATGATGTTAAAAACGCCGCTGAGAGATGCTACAGGTGTCCCGCTGGCAAAGGACAACATTTGTTTGGATGCAACATGTTGAGACTTGCCTTTAGGGCGCAGTGAAAAGGTTTTTAGTGCTCTGCTGCGCTCGCGCCTCCGGGCTGTCTGCAGGAGGCATGGGGAGTGCAGACAGACAGGAGACTGCAGGATTAATGCTGAGAATGGAGGAAAAACAACATGTGGTGCATGCACTTGTTGAGGAGTAGCTTCATTCTAAATATATTGGTAAAAAAACCTGCAGAAGATTTTTACTTTTCATAGTTTTATAGTTTGGCCCCTTAAGATGCAATGACGGGCCCCTGGTACCACAGGATTGCCAGTAGGCGGCGCCTTCATGAGAATGTCTTGATTGAAGTTCTATTAAAACATGAAAGTGTTATACTTTTTCTTGTTTTCTATTCGTTTCCTATGAACAATGTAGGTTTGTTTTTTATTTGTTTGCATCCTAGGGGACTCGTGTTTAAGGCCAAACTGTCGCCTAAATAAAATTTTATCTAACTTTTCCTCCTCTCTTTTTCCCTCCTTACAGTGGTTTGTCCCAGCAGAAGGGCAGCGTGGAGCAGATCTCCCTCCACTGCTCTGAGGGCACACTGGACTGGCTGTATCCCAAAGGGGCCCTGCGCCTCAGCCTGTCACCCCGCCTGCCCTCTGTGGCGGTGGGGCCTGGCGGCAGCAGCTCGGGCCTCATCACGGCCTGCGTGAAGCCCTCAGAGCAGTTCCACGGAGCCCAGCTCTACCTGGAGAGGGACGGGGTCCTGGAGCTCCTGATAAGCGACCGGCTTGAGTCCTCCCCACCACCGAGGGTCCGATGCTTCAGCCGCCTGCCTGGGGAGAGGGTGGCTCTCTTCCTGCAGGCGACTCCTCATCCTGACATCAGCAGGAGGATCGCATCCTTCCGCTACGAGCTGAGAGGAGACTGGACCGCCCGCCTGTCACTGGACTCCAACCCCATCAGCAGTGAAGGTGAGTCAGTGAGGCAGCCATGTTGGATTGAGTGTGAGATCAAATAGGGAGACAAAGACCTGTTTATACTTTAAATGGTCTTTTGATAAACAATACAATTGTAAACAGAAGAACCATTTTATCTCCTAAAAAAAATTACTACGAATTTTAGGATCGATAAAGTTTAAAAAAATCGATCTTTATATTTCTATTTTAATTCTCAATCCACCTAATTTCTACCTTGAAGCGGTAATCTATAAATAATCTAATCTCCTTATCTTTTTATCGTAAGAAAGAACCAAAACCTCTTTAAAACCCACTCATTGTGGTCAGAGTTCCTCCTGAAAAGTTTTGGAGGATGCAAGGTTATTATTCAACCCACAAGTGATGATATTACACACCATAAAATCATCCCTGCGGATGATTCATAATTCTTAGCAGGCCTCTGTGGGTTGGCTGGACTTTCCTCAGCCGTGCAGAGTGCAGAGGGGAGGAAGTGGCCAAACTTTACCCAGAGGCGTGCGGTTTGGAGTAGGAGAAGGGGAGCCGTGGAGTGGGGAGGAGGGGGACAAAAGCTCAGTATGTGGGGCTTTCTCCAGAGTCCACAGCACTTTGAATGGGTGCCGCATGAGTATTCTGGGATTACTGCCGTCTCCTAGGAGACAGGGAGGCCTCTGCCCAGCTGAGATGCTCCCCTCTTTTGTTGAGCTGCCTCACTGTGGGGAGACTTGTCTGTAGGAGTTTACTCCCCCCTCTCACACTCCCACACACACACACTCTCTCTCACACACACACACACTGATTAGGCTTGGATGGGGGTTTGCTGTGGACTAGAGAGGAAGGAATCTCATTTATCAAGAGTTTTTCACTAAGGAGGAGAATATGTGGGGTGGGCAAGGGGGCCTCCAAAGAACCACAAGGAGAACTTTAAAAAATGCCAGGACTTTTTTTTCTTCTACCCACAGTTTAGTCAATGCAGACGACAGAGCTTTGATGGTTTTAATTTTTTTTGTGGCCACCTGCCAATCTCGTTCAGACTGAAAGTTAGAGGAACTATATTTAAATATTTTTTTCCTTCCAGTTTTTAAGAGAAGCCTTGACAGAAAGAAGGGAGAGTATTTTGTGGGAAGTGCCCTTTTAAAAGATCTTTGAAGTCCGCCCCCACTCCCTCTCTTTTTGGCCCCTGTCTACACGGCTTTGATGAGGTGTGACTGTAGACACCCTGAAAGGCTTTAAGGGGGGAAGTTTCATCTAGCCATTAAATTGTTTGGGGTGGAAAAGCCTTGCACCTTAAAGCTCCACTGGTCCTCCTCCGCCAACTGTAAAAGTAGCAGCTGTCCGTTACAGAGCGATGGTGGTCTCTCCTTTGTTGCTCGTCTTTGCAGAGTTTTATCTCACATTCCTGTGCATGTGATCTGGACATGACTTTGATTTCCAGAGGCTTGTTTTAATTACAAGCATGTATGTGTTTTATAGCAGTGTTATGCAAGGTCACCAACTGACGTCTTCCTTCACTTGTTTTCTCTCCAGAGGCGTGCAGACCCTGCAACAACACTGAGATTCTGATGGCCGTGTGCACCAGTGACTTTGGTAAGTAACAAGTTGCTAATATGACGTGCAAACAAGCGGAAAACCAGAAAGTAAATGTCATTGTCACTCAGAAATCAACCCCTTCCAATTCAGCCAAGATTAACAAATTAAAACCGGACCTCCACAAAGTCGTGGCGACAAATCTGAAGAACATAATGATTTCTTGTCAGGATCTATAAATGTGTCAAATTGGTTTAAAAAGGCAGAAAACCCCGGTGCCTCCAAATCCTCTCCAAAAAGTGCAAAGGTTAAAGGTGAAACAGCAGTTCTCTGCAACCCCCAGACACATACGCAGGAACCCCTAGTGGAGGCACTGTAGTGGACTAATCCTGACATCTCCCCCCCCCAGAGGAGTAGTGGACTAATCTGCAGGCCTCTTATTGAGCTGTTATGGCACTGAGGAGAATTTCAGCTGGCAACAAAAGTTAGGATTAGTGAGGAGGTTTGGCCCTTAGTGCGGCTTTAGCCATCAGCTGGTGGTCAACAGAGAATCACCCCGGTAGCTAAAGTAGGACGATACAACGCGTAGCATGAAAACACAGAGCCAAGTCAATAAAAACACAGTTCTGCATTGTTAAATAATCCTAGAAATTAACCTGAGTGTCCTGTTTATCCACAGTCGTGCGAGGAAACATCCGATCAGTGGTGGAAGACGATAACCTACGAGCGGCGGTGATCAAGGTCAGCGCCACCCGGGTGTTTCGTCAGAAGTACGCCCTATTCACCGGCAACAGTCGCCTCACTACCCGCGGGGAAGTCAGGACTCTGCTGCAGTGCGGCGTCAAACCGGGGCCCGGAAGCTTCCTCTTCACCGGCCGGGTCCACTTCGGAGAGGCCTGGTTGGGCTGTGCTCCCCGCTACAAGGACTTCCAGCGGGCTTACGTGGCAGCCAAAGCAGCCCAGCAGATACCCTGTGAACTGCCGGTAGACTGAGTGTAACAACTCAGCAGCAGCAGCTTGTCTACCACTCAGAGTCGAGGCTGTTCTGAAAGCCAGGCCGAACTCAGCACCTGCTCCAGGTTTTGGAAGAAGCCATGGTGCGGCCCATGCAGCCGTGGCACCACCAACGTCTTCCTAAAGGACGGAGGAGTGAAATGGACTTTTCCCCAACACCATTTCAGTGCAATATGCAGTCACCGGGTCAGGAATACCCCGGTCAAGTGACATGAGGGATGTGGTTGAAATGAACTTAAAAGCATTTGGCATTTAAAAGTGATGCCATTATGCAGTTCAGAAAAAATCTATTGAAAAGCTTTCCATTGGAGATAAAATAAGCAGAGCCATTAAATCAGGCCCATTGAGAGTCCTTGCGTTGAACTCAGGAACATTTATTTACATTTCTATAGAAGCTTACTGCCCATTCGTCTGTATTCTAGTGAGGATACACTCCAGGCACCTCTATATGTTCAGCCATGTCTGGCCATGGGAAAGTGAGGTTCTGCTGGCTACCCCTGCATGTGGGTCATCCTCAGTGTTACTACTATTAAGGAGATTATAAAAATGTCCTCACAAAATATATATTTGCACTGAGAGGGGAAAGGGAATTATCTGGAACGTGTGATGCTGCAAGCACTAAAAAACCAAATAAAAAGCAACTATATGTAGCATAGTGACATGGAGCAATTGAGAATTTAATATATGTACAGATGATGAGCATGTTTCTTAAAGTAGTGCTGAGAGCACTTTCGTATTGAGCCAACTCTGAGATTTTGATACAGGCTTTTTTTCCAGTACATTTCAGTAGCTATGCAATATTTCTGCTGAATTGGAACTGCATGTAATTCTTAAAATCATTATTTGAACATGCGTTTAAGTGGAGTTGCAGCAGTGTTACCAAAGCATTTATAAGTTTTGTTGTTAAGTCACTTCCTGCTTTGTGCTGATGTAACAACACAACGAAATTCACCCTTATATAGAAAACGATGTTCGTAAAACTGATGACAACAGCCATTCATAACCGCAGTCCAGTGTTATTATGATGTAAACCTGATGCTAGGGTAAAAGAAAAACAGCTTTTGGTTAAAAAAAAAACAACTCATAACAATGGCTAGCTCAAGAGAAATGGAAAAATGTGCGTTCAATGTATAAAATTCTGTTCTGTTAAATGTCTTTATATCTAATGTGCACTATATCAACAAGGGGAGGGGTCATACCAAATTACCGTGATGTGCTTAAGCGGTATGTCTTATAAGCGTAAACACTGCCATTTTCGCTGTTTATTTGTATGTAAATGTATGTTAATAGCAATATGATTGTAAATATGTTAATAAGAAATTCTAGAAACAAAGGCATTGAAAAAAAGACAACATGTTTTTATTGTGAATTATTTTTGCGTTTGTCTGCGTTAATAAAATATACTGTGAGAAAACACTAATGCATTTCATTTCTTCTCGAAAACCTTTATCAAATTTCCCCTTTGAACTCTTTCTTCGGTCGTTTTCTGCTCCACAAACTGTTATACAGCCGGGTCATTAATTTATCAGCGCTCTAAACCTCTCTCGGAAAACATCAATACAGTTTAACCTACACTAAAGTATCTGGGTCCAAAGGTTTCTAGCATGGTAAACTTTTCTCAGACATAAGTCACTTCAAGTACCCATGAATCAAATCCAGAACAAACGGCGTGCCTGAGAGAGCGAGAGGCCTTAAAGGCGGGGAGATTTAGGGAGTGTTCACAATCTTGAGGGCGTTTGGACGGGGAAGGAGGTAGAAAACAGCGCTAGGAATTCTGTTGTCCTCAAACTCCCATTTTCAGGATTCAGGAAGCAATAAATTGCCATTAAGGGAGCGGCGTGAAAGACTCGCCTAGGCTGAGGTGCCACACAGTCGCACACTTTATCCTGATCACGTGTATGCGAGGACACAATAAAACCAAATCTGTTTTCCATGCCAAATAACACAAGCCGCCTCCGGCAAAACTCGGGTTCCCTAACTCAACTTCTCCCACAGCATCACAGAGCACGGATATTCTCCTGAACAGATGAGGAGCTGCATGGTGGATAACACATCCATATTATTTGATGATAAAATCACCACCTGTTTCTCCTTGCAGAAATCAGCATTAAACACGCAAACACCTCAGTAAAATCTCAGATTTATTGCACCTAGTAAATCCAGTTGAAAAAGAGCAGCTGGGGAATTTACATGGTGTTTTGGTTGGATGTGTAAAAGAGGAATCACAAAAGCTCGCCATGCCCTCTGTGTCTGGCTGGATATCTCCCATAGAAAAACCTGACACTGCTTTGCCACCGCATCAGTAGTTCATGTGAGTGAACCTCCAACATCCCCAGCTATTTACTGCCTCAGTGCTCCTTTAAAACATCCCGTAGCTGGGGGGGTCTCGAGCTGCTCACACACACACATGCACACGCACACACAAACCCACACACACACACAGCACACCTCTACCCACTCCTCACCAGTACATCTGAGGTTACTGCTGCAGGGCTGATAAGCCAAAACAAAGAGCACTCAAATTATACTCCAACAACTAATAGATCATGTCACATTTGGACAAAGCTCAACTTCCTGCATTGTTGTCGCTTCTCTGCGGCCCCTGCTTGAACCCCCAAAACCGCTGTATTAATATCAGGGTCACAATGACAGTGTCACAGCGTTGAGTTTGCCTTACATACGTACTTATGGCTCCAGTTTGCGCTGTTCAGAAACACACACTTGCTCATAACGATCAAAAATGTAAGGGTGGGATACAAGACACTTCTCGCCTTCAATAATTGCCAAATTGGCTACCTTAGAGGAAGGGAAAGGACCACCAGATTTTCAAAAATGGCGCTTTATGAAGCTCTGGTGAAAAACGCAATAACTCCAGTGTCCATCGGGCAAACACACGGAAGATACTTGGCAGGCACAATCCCGGTCAAATGTTGGCAATGTTGCAATTTGCACCAGTAATCGACAAAGAAACAGCGATTAAATGTTGCAATCTTCATTTCTGATAAGTACACAACAGCCGTGTTTAATATGAGGCATCAGAGTGTCCTACATAAAAGTGTACTAAAGGAGGTATCATAACACCATGTTAATGTACAACAATGATGACTGCATGCACTTTGATGCTCATTGATTTTTTTATAAGTCCTGCAGACGGCTACAGAAACACAATAAAAAACCCCCTCCCCCGTCCACCCTGCTGCCTGGCTTTATTCTGTCCTGTTGTGTTATTGAGGTGAGCCACGGACACAGCAGGGTGGGAAGCTCTCAGGAAAGGGGAATCTGAGGCGATGGGAAAGAGAGTGGTTGGGTGTGGACTTCCGTCAGCCCCTGGGGGACTTTGGGGGAAGTGGCCGGAGACAAAGCTCCAGAGATGAGAGCACGGACAGGGGCAAAATGCTCCTGGACCCTCCCTCATATTGAAGCACAACAACACCCCACCCAGCGCACAGGTCCTGTTTATGCAGCAGAACCTCTCCCTGTTAAGCAGCTTTATTAAGGTCTACAAATCATACCGGCAAACCCCTGATACTGACAGGTAATAGACCCTCTAGTCGTGTCTGGTATTAGCTTTATCTGCATGCATTCTTTGCAACACTCCTAATGCATCCTTCGATTGTGGATATACATTCTTGACCTCAGAAACAGCGGTTGACACAATCACGCAACAAAAGGCCCAGTATTGTTTTTGGAGCTTTTAGATCGCATCACACCATGTTCTCCAGTGGATGGAGGTTGCATAACTGAGGTTGTTTGCATTTCTGAGTGCTGCAAGGTCAATCATTTCCAGAACAAGAGAAAGTTATAGTGAAACTGTTCTGTAAACCAGGATTTTTACTTCTCCTTAGTTCTTTTGGGCATATACAAATACACTTCACAGTGTTCAGAACTGAACTTTCTGCAGAAAAGCTAAAACGCACATCTTCACTTCAGGACCTTGAAGTGACTTTGCTTCAGCTTCTTTTTTAATAATTTATATCCACGGACATTGTAAAAGTAATCTCTTTTTTTATTACTGTCCTATAGCCTGATCTGTCACAATAAACTATTGGTCACCTGGATCTCTCTTTTCACGGCTTCATCATCTAATCTTTCCCACAGCTCGGTCCACAGCTGCTGTTGTGGATCCAAAACAGTGGTTGCCACACACTTGACGCACAGTGTGTGCACAAACTAGATTAGTAAGAAGTTGGAAACAAACAGCTGTGGATTCAGCCAGTCTTTATTTTCCATGTAAACACCTCAATTTTGCCATACTGGTAATCTATCCCACTGCAACCGAACATTAGGCAGAGCGTTCTGTCCACCTCTTCCTGTGACTCAGAGTCTGTGCATCCTGCTGCCTCTCCGCACCAGCTGACCACACTTTGGCATCCCAGATTCCCAGCTGACCATATCGTGTTCCCATAACTCCCTTGCACAGCTGGGAGTGATGATTCCCGAATGGAAACTGTGGATGTTCTCATCTGGGAAATCGCTGATTTTTTAAGTATCTTCATCAGGCCTGGAAAATGCAAAGCTGCAGCCAAACAGAAAATGAAGGTTGCTGAAATCAGTGCAACCGTTTTTGTAAAGGCACTGACTCGTATCTGTGTTTCTATAATGAAGAGTTTGCAAAGACTGATGATGAGCCTCCATTCACAGAGCAGAGAGAGGGCAGGAGAGAATTACGTGGTCAGCTTCAAAGTTGAGTGGGCAGTTTTGGGGCGGGTTGAGAGGTCAAGGTAGAATAGAGAACAAGTGCGGAGCGGTGCAAGAGCATGTTTATCTGGCATGTTATCCCTCTGAAGTACTGAAAGGAGGAGAGCGAGGAGCCCCCTTTGTTCCTCAAGAGCCTGCAGATGGCTGTAATCCCTTCCAAAATGCGCACTAAAAATCAATCAAGACAGGGTGGACATGGTGTGTGAAAGTGGAGGCGGGCGACACTTTCTCAGGGAGGGGGTCCTGCAAAGAAACTTGGGTCAAACAAGCGTCTTTGCTGCTTCCCGCCAAAATAAAGTATTGTAGGAAAGACAGAGGGGATGAATTGCGACACCCTTCAAGGAAGGTCTGCTCGCTACCCCTCAGTTTGAGATGAACACAGCTGCCGTCTCCTCATCGTATCCTGGGGGCTGACATCGTCTGCAGGGGGCACGACCACAAAAAGCTCCAAACACTGACATCATACGCTAATACGGCTACTTAGAGATGTTCACTGTGGCAGGGTGAGGGGGAAGAGGCTCACAGGGTAGAGAAGAGATGCATGGGTAGATAGATGCTGATGTTAAACAGGTGTGTTTACCAAGTTGGCTGACATGGTGTCATTTGGCAGTAAATTCAAACAGCAGCTGAGGCTTTTACATTTTGACCACTAAAAAGTTAAGGGATCACCTAAGTTACTACAGTTCATTCAGAGTGCAACATAAAGGCCTGCAACTACTTTTTAGAGCAGGGGTGTCCAAACTTTTGTCACTGAGGGCCACATAGAGAAAAACATGCGAAGGGATGGGCCACTCACTCGAGGTGAGGTATACTGCCTCAAAAGTGAAGTTATAAGTTAGCAAAATCAATCAAATGTACATACAGTAGATTATGCTTGATTCTTGAATATACTTTAAGAAATATAACAGCCTACATCACAGCTTCAAGCCTCAGATTGCTTATAATAAGGGGAATTATGAAGGGTATATTTCAAGCTTGTTATGCAAATAAGTTACTCTGCTTTTTTTTATCAACTAAGATTTGTTAGGAAATGTTTTCAAATTTAAATGACAGAGTTTATTTGAAAAGTGGGCTATCAACACATGAATATTACGGCGTCATATCTGTTTACATATATATTTAAGAAGTACAATACACAATATTCACTAAAACCTATATGATCGTATCCTAAAGGTAACTGTTATTTACTTATAGTAACCCCCTTGCTTAAATCCTCCTCAATAAACAGAATTCTTTGCAAAACAATGACTCCTAAATTCTCTTTCTTATTTCCTCATGTGGATGACGTCAGCCCTCTAAACCGCAGACTGAGAGTCTACTCACTAAAGGAACACACCTGTCTTTGGACCGGTTCCCTAAATCTGTCAATTCACCACACAGATTATGGTTTTCTGACCAAACCTGTCTGAGGGTCTACACAAAGACGAGAAACCTCCCTGGCAGATCGGTTCAGTTCTTCTCTCCACTCATACCACCCACCTCTGTTTCTCCCCTTTAATCCTGCAAAACTGCCTCCCAGTTTGCACCCTTTTTTTTTTTGTTGTTGGCCTGTTATCTGTCTCCTCAGAGAACCCGTCTTCTTGGGTTACCTCCTCAGAGACATTTTGCACGGTGCCTATTGTTCAACTTGTTTATCTGGGAAACAGGTAGGCTGGAACGAAACTGCCACTCACAGAGGTTTGTTAGGTTACTAGTATCTACTTGCATTTCTCGGCCTCAGGGCAGGATTTGTCAACAGATACGCTCGGTGCGCAGTGTTGTGAAATGTGCGAAAACATGATATTTAATATCGTCTGTGAAATGTATTCAGTTGTTCATTTATTACGGAAGTTACACAATAAACTGGTATTGATCAGTAGTGGCCTGTTCTTTCTTACTCTATAACCACTACCACAATAATCATTTCCCCCATAATTCATGTGAAAAATCCACACAAAAAGCATGACGTTTTGGCTTCTAATCAGGGAAATGGGCATTGGTATCCTTTAACCCTCTCCCCAACATGGAAACACTTTAGTCTCAACAACATTATCTTGTAATAGCTCATGGTAACAATTTCAAAACTAGAAATATCTACACATATATATATACAGTGGGGCAAAAAAAGTATTTAGTCAGCCACCAATTGTGCAAGTTCTCCCATTTAAAAAGATGAGAGAGGCCTGTAATTTTTATCATAGGTATACCTCAACTATGAGAGACAGAATGAGAAAAAAAAATCCAGGAAATCACATTGTAGGATTTTTAATGAATTTATTTTCAAATGATTGTGGAAAATAAGTATTTGGTCAATAACAAAAGTTCATCTCAATACTTTATTATATACCCTTTGTTGGCAATGACAGAGGTCAAACGTTTTCTGTAAGTCTTCACAAGGTTTCCACACTGTTGCTGGTATTTTGGCCCATTCCTCCATGCAGATCTCCTCTAAAGCAGTGATGTTTTGGGGCTGTCACTGGGCAACACGGACTTTCAACTCCCTCCAAAGATTTTCTATGGGGTTGAGATCTGGAGACTGGCTAGGCCACTCCAGGACCTTGAAATGCTTCTTACGAAGCCACTCCTTCGTTGCCCTGGCGGTGTGTTTGGGATCATTGTCATGCTGAAAGACCCAGCCACGCTTCATCTTCAGTGCCCTTGCTGATGGAAGGAGGTTTTCACTCAAAATCTCACGATACATGGCCCCATTCATTCTTTCCTTTACACGGTTCAGACGTCCAGGTCCCTTTGCAGAAAAACAGCCCCAAAGCATGATGTTTCCACCCCCATGCTTCACAGTAGGTATGGTGTTCTTTGGATGCAACTCTGCACTCTTTCTCCTCCAAACACGACGAGTTGAGTTTTTACCAAAAAGTTCTATTTTGGTTTCATCTGACCATATGACATTCTCCCAATCCTCTTCTGGATCATCCAAATGCCCTCTAGCAAACTTCCGACGGGCCTGGACGTGTACTGGCTTAAGCAGGGGGACACGTCTGGAACTGCAGGATTTAAGTCCCTGGCGGCGTAGTGTGTTACTGATGGTAGCCTCTGTTACTTTGGTCCCAGCTCTCTGCAGGTCATTCACTAGGTCCCCCCGTGTGATTCTGGGATTTTTGCTCACCGTTCTTGTGATCATTTTGACCCCACGGGGTGAGATCTTGTGTGGAGCCCCAGATCGAGGGAGATTAGCAGTGGTCTTGTATGTCTTCCATTTTCTAATAATTGCTCCCACAGTTGATTTCTTCACACCAAGCTGCTTACCTATTGCAGATTCAGTTTTCCCAGCCTGGTGCAGGTCTACAATTTTGTCTCTGGTCTCCTTTGACAGCTCTTTGGTCTTGGCCATAGTGGAGTTTGGAGTATGACTGTTTGAGGTTGTGGACAGGTGTCTTTTATACTGATAACGAGTTCAAAAAGGTGCCATTAATACAGGTAACGAGTGGAGGACAGAGGAGCCTCTTAAAGAAGAAGTTACAGGTCTGTGAGAGCCAGAAATCTTGCTTGTTTGTAGGTGACCAAATACTTATTTTACCGAGGAATTTACCAATAAATTCTTTAAAAATCCTACAATGTGATTTCCTGAATTTTCTTTTCTCATTCTGTCTCTCATAGTTGAGGTATACCTATGATAAAAATTACAGGCCTCTCTCATCTTTTTAAATGGGAGAACTTGCACAATTGGTGGCTGACTAAATACTTTTTTGCCCCACTGTATATAATGTTATGTATTTTATTGTTGGTTGAAATAAGAATACGAAATTAGGCGCCACTCCAAAACGACCAGAGCACCAAACTTAGAAAAACATATATTTTTGTTTTTTATCTGGTGATATTTTTGGTTTAAACCCTGAATAACTGATCATTTTTCCAATGGTGGGTCGTAGAAATACCTTCTACGATGTTAGATGCCTATTCCACATCCAGAAGATAAAGCGGTGTAGATCAAAATTAGCATCTATTTTGTGTATTTGCTTCCAACTGATGAATGTGAGTCCAATATTCACTCTTCTTTTAGCTCAGATTTGGTCTCCTCCAACTCCAGGAAGGCAATATATATATATATATATATTTATTTTCAAATTTGTTTTATTGAGCACCAACCATACAAAGTATACACAATGTGAAGACACATGAAAATATGAAACAGTCCTCACATTCCCCCCCTCCCCAATTCACCATCTCTATCCCCTACATTTTTTTTTTTGCTGCTAAATGCTCCACTTTGTTCACCAGCTATCTGCAAACTTTTTTCCATTTGTAGAAAATACTGTCATTCCAGAAGCCCTAGTTATTATAACAATGATGTCCAGACACAGACTTCGCTGCCAGCAGATTTTACAGTTAAAAAATGCCCGTGAAATGCCATTGAAATGTGATTTTGCACCCCATTAAAATATAATGTATTGGCAAAAGTCCTGGCAGAAAAACTGAAACGGTCCATGGCTAGATTACACCAGAGGTAAAGACACAACATGTCTTTAACAGTGTGAGAGAGTTCGAGGTCATTTTCTTCTGAAATGAAACGTTAAAGTTACATGTTGCGATTTGACATAGCAGTGCTAAGTGCCTGCTAAGAGCATTTTTCAGGTCGGCTCGAGTGAGCGGAGAAAGAAGCAGAAATCTCGTGAAGCCATTTATGCAGCAGACGTGCTGACAGTCGGGCGGCGTGTTTATACTCCAACAAAGTGCACTCACACACTGTGCATCAGCCCAGCCGCTGAGGCCTGTCTGATGTGTCAGAAGCTCACAAACCTTCCTCTCCCTTCGCTCTACGCTCATTCCTGGGGAACATGTGCGCTGGAATTCTCCCCCAATTAAGACAGGGATTAGCCAGGTCCGCTGTGGGAACCGGCCGACTGTGGGAAAACAGAGGCTGTCCCTCTCTCCTTTCCTCACCGACACTCAGCCTCATTCTCACTCGCTCTTGTTCATCGAGCTGCCTCCCTCCCCTGTATTTCTCACCCTGTTACTGTAACTCTTCCACCTCCCATTTCTCACCCTATTTTCTGTAAGTCCTCAACATTTTATTCCTTCCAATTTGTCTTTCTGTTCACGCCACACTTTCAAAAAAGTCTATTTCCTTTTGTTTCCCCTCTCATATTTCTAATTATGCACTGACCTCCTTTATTTTTTTCACCCTGTTTCTCAGCCACCCAGAATCTCCATAGCTTTCAGTCCTGATTCTTCAAGGTTTTCTGAAGTGCAGTTCTTCTGTGCTCCCCTCTCCTGCCCCTTCCCTCCTCCCTCTTAATGCCTCTCTAGCCTCCATACTGAAAGCTTGTCTGGGGGGGGGGGGGGGGGGGGGGGGGGGTCTCGCATGAATAGTCTGAGACTGTCAGACTGCAAAGAGGGGGTCGAAAAGACAAATCATCAGAAAAGAAAAGACAGGTGTCTGAGAAAACCGACAGTGATGGAGGCATTTTTTGCATTACTCAGTTTAAATTCAACATGACTAAAAACACTAACCCGTCACTTTTACGGAGCAAAATCGATCTAAATTCATTCTAGTTTCAGAGGAGTATTCGAGAAACCATTGAACTCGAATGAGCAATAATTAAACAACCATGGGAACATCCTGGTTGCAGTTCATGCTCAATTTTCCATTGTCACATTTCTTTCTCATGATCTTGCAATACTCTCGCTACCACACCGGATCCCACTGCCTCCACATTCCACGTATTTACTGTCACCTTTTTTTCCTCACTTGTTCCCACTCTGCCTCTACTTTCTTTGCGTTCCCATAAATCCTTTCCCTGTGCACTCCTCCACACAAGGCTTGTCCGTTCCAATTACTGCAGGGCCGTCCAGCCCCCCGGCTCACACACTCTGCACACACAGCTCGCTCTCATTAAGCCTGTATCAATTAGGCATTAACCTCCTAAAACAAAGGGCCTCTTGACGAGCGGCCCATCGCAGGCCATGTGAGGAACTTCCTCTGCATCGCTCCACCCTGCTTCCCATCCTCAGAACCACACATTCATACAACCTCTTTCCCACTGTGCGGCTCACAAAACTAAATCTGGGCCCAGAGCATCGTCTACAAAACACAAGAGTAGAGAACAAGCATCAAACACTTGGTTGTAGAATAAATGTTGAATAGGTCAGAGTCTTCACACAAACCAGCTGATGTTCTGTGTAGTTTTGTTAGTAGAATTTCAGGATTTAACTTCCTTTAGACGAGCTAAAATACACAATAGGAAGGTTAACGTTTTTATGGGCCAATTTGACATAATGTGTAACAGTTGAGAAACATTTTAAGATGGTCATCGAGTGCAGGACATACGATCTTTACAACAAAACCTGCTTCCATATTACATCATAAGAGGAAGAAAGGATATTTTAGTGAAGCTTGAAATGCTCAGTTCTGAAGAGACGGTCAGAAAGGACTCCATTTCACTCAAAGTAAAAAAGGCATTACACTGAAGGTACAAAATGTCCAAGACAAAATCCTTTAATGGCCGTTAATTAAAACAGATATGGTAACATATGTTGTAGGATGAACGAGTTAAATCTTAGCACTGGATTATTTATTCTCGTGAACAGATTTGGGTGCATTTTGGGGCGTTTGTGTGACAAATGTCCTTGTGATGATGAGGAAATGAGGATCTTCTTTTAATTAGATTTCAAACTAATCTCGTCCAAAAGCCTTTTTTTTTTTCCTCTACTGAACTCTGAACAGATGTTTCACAGATTAGCTGCAGAAGATAACGTCAACCGTTCCTATTTGTGGGACTTTATTTAAAAACATTTAAACAATATCTTTCTTTCACTTATGTTTGACCATGGTAGCAACATCCTGATTTGAATGAAAAGTGCTTTTGTTTCACATTGATGATACCAAATGAATCTTATGTTATCATAATCTAAATCTGTATTTAGATCAGGAACACATGTGGTAAGTTAAACAGAGAACTTTTTCAAAAGTCTGGAGGGAAACTTGGCTCTTGGCCTCGGGGACCAGCTGTGGTGCCCCAGACTTCAACATCTACTCTTGTAACAATTTCTAAAAACTTATCTTCTATTTGTTTTGCTTTTTCTTTACTCAGAGTAAACTTTGTGTAAGTTTGCAGAGGCCGCTGCAGGCGCATCGTGTGTCTGTCTTTGTTGGCGGAGCAGCAAAGAACAACCTGGTTTTAATTTTCCCACAGATCTGCCGCAGTGAGGAGTGGTCCCCAGCACCCAGCGCTTTGGCACAGTGACTATGTTGGCACGGGCCCAAGCTGAACACCCCCCACCCCTTTTCCCAGGGCCCTGAGAGTGTAATACATTACCACCAAAATCCCACTTCCCATTCCTCTCAAACTTTCACACCCCTGCTCCCCCTCCCTCCCACGGCTGGCATGCCCCCTGAAAAGGGGATTGGGGTGACATGCGTATGACTCCTTTCCATCTCCTCTACTTTTCCCAGCATCCCCCCGGGTATTATAACCGAAAGTGTTTGTTTTTCCAAATAAAACTCAACATAAATCTTACATAGCCTATTTTTTTTTACCAAACCTTTTTTCAAAGTACATTTTGCATAAAGGCTTTTAATATTTTTTAAAGTTATGCCAGCTATGCCAGGAAACCCAGCTACTGAAACACACCGTAAAAAAATGCAGACCCTTTCACTGTTAAAGGGATTTAAAGGGAATAGATGCCTATTCACACCGAGGTTATAAATATGAACCCTCATTCTGGAAAAAGCCCGTCTTGTTTGCTCCATAGTTCTCAGCGCGGCATTGAAGGGAAAGTATTCACAGGCGTGTATGTGTCTGGGTAACATGTAATGACATTATTCTCACCAGGGTGACCCCTCATTGTCACCGCGCTTTCTTCTCCCGAGCTCGTGAAATTGACATAAGCTTTACAAACATTCCACGCATTTTTTTCTCAAGGCCGGATTTCTTTGGAGGCCTTTCATAGAGAAAAAAAGCACCAGAATGAGCAGCTCCCCCTAGTGATGGTGTCAACACACACACACCATACATGCTCTCTCTGGTCCAAACACGGGATTCTGTTAGCTTGATTAATTACATCCTCGGAAAAAAGGATTAAAAGTGTTTTGATTTGAAGAAAACCAGATTATAAATCACTGGTTTGTGTATGATTTCCCTTAAGATGTACGTTTATCAAGTTCTGCATGAGGTTCAACTTCAAAGAGAAGTAACTTTTGGTTATATGTCAAAATATTTTCAGATTGTGTGTCCAGTTTTCTTAGTGAAGAGTTGTATTAGCACTCTGGGAACGCCCGGCCTCCTGTATGTCGTGCAGTCTGCAGAGCTGTGAGATTTCTCCCTTATACCTGCAGGCAGTGGTGAAGCTCAATATAACGCTCTTCCAGAAGTGAACATTTTACAAAAAAAATGACACACTGCTTGACTTTCTGACCTGCCCAGGTGATTGTCAATATAGTCCTGCAACTCTGACACCTGCGCCACAGCAACTGTAACCCTGGTGATGAGAAGAGCGCGTTCCTTTTCAAAGCTTACCTGTAGAAAGAAAGGAAATCAAATCACCTGCATCATGGAAAAGAGTTCATTCCAAACAAAAGGGAGGTTATAAAATACTTTAAGGGGTGAGAGAGTTTTGTTTACCAGCATAGAGTCTGAGATCTCCTTCAGCTGCTTCCTTAAGTCCGACCAGGATTCCTTGCATGCCAATCTGATGAAGTTACATTTTTCCTACGTTTTTATGACATGTTCCACAGCTGAGCACATTTGTCATTTGGTTAAATGCAAAAGTGACACTCACTGGTGATGGCTCGAATTCTGATCGGGCATTTTGAGGGCAGCCACCTGCATCAGAAACATGGTGAAGGTATGGAATCAACAAGAACACAGTAAAGTATATAAAAAGATGACGTAATGCAAGATAAGATTTGAAAAATGTGTGAATCTGAGCTCTAATATCTTACTCCTGAATATTGAAAATTGTAATGCTTATTTGAAAGTAATTTAATGACATTTTAAGAACTTTTTTCTCCATGAAAGGCATATCTGAACACGATAAAGAAGTTTGGGATATCAGCTTACCTGTAATCGGTTTCTTGCCAAGAGTGAGAGGAAAAGAACAATGACATCTCTTATATTTGTTTGATGCATATGAAGCTGAAAGTACAATAATCCTCTTCCGTTGGCTCTAAAGCTTAGTGTTTAACAGATATTAAAACAACTTTATGGGATATCACAGATTTTTAATATTATAGATTTCTTGGCTGGGTGTACAGACTTCCTTGAACCCCTGGAAGTCGCTGCTCTTCAATGCAAATTTCCCAAAAATGCAAACGGTTTCCTTCAAAACACATCTAGAATAAACATTGAGTGCAGTGGATGCTCCGACAGTCACTGTGACAACCACCCGGTTAGGATTTAATGACCCATCCATCAGTGCTTTGACATGAACTGCAGTCCTCCTCTGAGGCACTGAACTTTTTTGTTGTCGTAGGACAGAAACTTTATTGTTCAGTTCATCGGCCAAAAACAAACAATGTGCTTTATCTGGAAAGTATAGACACACACAAGGATCCCCGCAGACCAAATACAAGCATTCATCAGACAAAACAAAAGCAGATCAACCCACTTCAAAGCAGTCATGTTTCTTTAGAGCTACCTGTTCCCGGGCCGTCTGCAGCTGAGCCTCCAGCCTCGCCTTGTCCTGACGGAGCTGCTGGAGCTCCTGCTCCATTTCATCTCTGAGCTCAGAGGGCTCCAGGCTGAAGTGGGCTTCTGGAGGACCGGGGTCAAGACTGCTTTCTGGTTGGGCCAAGATCTGCTCCCTCTGAACCCTGAAGATCACAATGTTGCAATGTGGCTGGTTACTCATTATGGATTAACTTGGAAGGTGCTACTTAGGGCAGTGATTGGACTCCATCTCTTCTAGTTTACAAAGCTAAATCAGTGCAGTGACCGTTAAGCACTCTCAAAATCGTACTTCGTCTTTAAAATTAGACTCTATAATCGCTCTTTTTATCTTTTAATAAAGGAAAATCACAACCTGTATTTATGCATCTTGTTATAAAGGGTCAAAAGAGGTAAATGCTTAAAAAGCAAGATATAAAATACTCTTTTTCCGTATCCAAACGAACAGTAAATCACACCTGTATGCAATCAGGAGAGCATGATGGGTCTTGGTGATCTTCTGAAGTCTCTTCTTATAGGAGCGAGCAGCGGAGGCCAGCTGTTCCTCCCTCGCTCTGTAAGAGGAACGCACATCCTGGAGCATGCTGTCAACGTGTGACCTCAACTTTGAAGCCTTTGGTGGGTTTTTACCTTTTCCTAGTCCGTCGATATACTCCTAAAATAGAAAAACATGTAAATGGATGTTATGTTAAGGCATTAAGTCCAGTAATACTTGCAAACATACTTGTCTAAGGACTAAAACTCACAGCTAAGTCTTGTAAGTAGCACACAAGTCTTGAGCGGTATTCCTCATTTAGCTCTTTCACTTGAAGCTGCAGCTTTGAGTTTTCCTCTTCCGCCTCCTTTACTTGGCTCTGAGAGCACATCAGGGCCTTTCGTAGAAATAACAACCAGTAAACATTCATTGAAAGGGTGGTAAACAGGGATCATATCTATAATCATTTGAGAAATGTTCTAGAATCAGTGCACGCTCACAGCACTCTGCTCAGACAGTTCCTGCTGATGGTTACGGATCGCTTTCTTGTCCTCCTGATGCTCTTTACCCATTTCAACCCTGATGACCAAACACAGGCTTAACAACAAGAGAGCAGCAAACCAAAATTCACAGACAGCCACATCATAGGGTCATTGCAAAGAGACCACATCACACACATAGCAAATAAACCCACAGCACAGGACACAAATCCAAGAGGGATGGGATGAACAAACAGCCTGAGACTGGTTTGGCTGTTTGATGACTGGAAATGTAAAGATAATGATGTCTAATCTGAATTGAACTTGTGCTATCAAATGACATCATCCACTCACACTTTCTCCTCCAGTTTCTTCTGTTGATCCTCGTAGCTGTTTTTCATTTTCTCCAGCATTTCTTTGATCTCATCTTGGTTTCCAAGAAGCTTTGCGGGAGCATATAAATGAATAGGCAAAGCAGGTTATTAGTTTACTGATGCCTGGAAAACATTTGTGGTGGAAACTGTTTTTTCCAGGAATGAGGTATTTGTTTTGTATGAAAGTACTTACAGATTTTTCCATAGATGTTTGCTCCTTGTCAAAGCTGCCACATTCTCAAGCTGTTAATAAAGTGATGTTTCCAGTTGGAATAACCAATGGCAAGGATAACATTTGAAATTGAAGAATACCTACATCGCAAAATATTATTTTCTTTAAGTGAAAAGAAAAAATATATTTTATTCAGCTGATCTTTTTCCCAATGTCTTGCACGACCAAGGCTTTCTCTGTGAGTAAAGCATCGAAACTGATGGCATAAATATTCTTGGAAAATATTAGTATTATTTATCCAAAAGGTAGAATCAATCACATTGCATATTTTATAGAAATGTAACAATGTGAAGCAACATGTCCTGCTTATGTTGGAGTCCAGGCTAAACAACATTTTCTTCAGGATAGCAGGTTGGGATTAACATAGGAAATAAAAGTGCTTTTACTCATGATATTTTCATCTGAAGAGCAGTGAAGACTTATGAACATACTGTCTCACCTTGACTTTGTTATGTGACATGCTGCTGATCAAGACCCGCACCCGGTCCAGCTCACTGTGCAGCCCCTGGGTGGTGGTCTCCACACTCTGCTGCTGCTCCTCGAGCTGCCTGCGGAGGGCGTCCTGGGCCTGGGCCAGAGCCAGCAGCTCAGCACTCAGCTTCTCACTTTGGACCTGCTCTTTATCGTGGGCGTCAGCCAGAGCCCGGTAACTCTTCTTCAGGGCAGTGTACTCCTCTGTCAGGTCTTGGCCACTCTTCTCTCCCACTTTTAGACAAGCCTCAGCAGACTGGAGTGCCCTGGATAGGTTGTCTCGCTCCATCTCAAGCTCTGTTATTTCACTGGCTTGATTCAATAGCTAAGAAGTGGAAATACAGTGCATCACAGTGTCAGTGATTCTAAGGTAAATACATTCTTCTTCAAGCCTCACCTTGTTTTTCAGATCAAACTTTTCCTCTTCAAACTGCTCTCTCATTTTGTTTGTCTGGATTTTCTCCTCCACAAGCTCCTTAGATATCTGGAAGATGGGAATACAATTTATTCTGTTTCTAAAATGAACACCTACATTGAACCCGCACTTATTGTAAAGACTCATGAACTCTACCTTGAGTTTGTCCTCCTCACTTTGGATCAGCCTGCAGGACAGATCTGTGTTGGAGCTGGCCAGGTAGCCCAGTCTGCCCTCCAGGTAGCCCACTTTGGTGAAAAGGCGTTCATTTCTATCTCGCAGCTGCTGCTAAGAACAGAAACACTTTTCTACAATAACATGAAAATGGAACAATATCCACATGTGATTTCCAGTGTTTCCAGAGTATTTCAGCTACATATCAAGGACAACTAGCATTTTAGCATAGCACCACCTGATTTTGTGGCCTATGTCCAGTTCACCCATTAAACCAAACTAGCTTACTCTAGTATGCAGCTTCCTAGACAAAATTGGCCTGAAACAACTCAGTGTAGTGTTTGTACTTACATTTTCTTCAGTTAAAGCCTGAAGTCGCTCATTTGAAGTTGTTTGCTTGTCCTGTTTTTCCATCTGTATTCACTATTAACGGCTAATTGAGCTAACTTACTCTCTGTATCCACCAACAATAAGTTGCCATGGCCTCAACAACACACAACACTGTTTTTGAGACAGTTTTGTTGCCTATGTTTATATTTTACGACACGAAATATCACCATAACTTCCCCTGTAGAAATTACACTTGAAATATAAATCAATTTCCAGTGTATTTTACTTTCACTAACTTCAAAATGTGGATGCAAGCGCCCTGACGCAGAGTTATCTAACGGTACTTTCCCCAGTATTTTACCACAACAAAAAGAATGTAAAGGAACCTTAAACAGCTTCATTAAAGTATGAAATATGTGATAACGTAATTTATTATTTCAGCCCGAACAAGAACAAGACCTGTCCTCTATAAAGTATTTGAGCCACTGCTTCAGAAACACAGCGGCTGGAATTTGGTAGATGTCATTGCAGCGCCATCTTGTGCCCACTGTTAGAAACGCATCACATTGGGAGTGACGTACCAATATATCACTGTGAGGGGTTTTTATTTAAAAACGTGGTATATTTTGACCTGGGAGTTACAGTTTTACATGTATTTTCTTTTCTAGAGATTTCAATAGTGAAAGTGTAGAGGTAAAAACTATCTGTATATTTCTTATTTTTTGCTATGCTTCATATTGTGTTATATTTTGCTGCGGTAACGAAAACATTTCCCAATTTGGGATAACTAAAGTATTTCTAATTCTGATCAAATTAGTATTGCTTTATTCCATGTTGCTTCTTTTTTCCTAGTATTGTGCTGGTTAACTTTCACGCTCACTATGACACATACACGGTAAAATGTTTGCAGGAAAAAACGTTCTATTCAGCCTGCTTCACCCTAACCTGAATGAGTGCAATTTCATTCGTATAAAGTATTTTATTAAAGTAACAGAGCAATGCATTTGAATGTTTAACACATTGTTTCATATGTGCTAAGTATAATGTGTTGCAAGTTATCAAAAATAGTTGAAAAAAGCTTTACAGACATATGCCACTGAGAAAATACTTACAAATAATGCATTGATTTAACAAATCATATAAACATAAAACCACATAATCAGAACCAGGGTTAAAACTTGAGAAAACCGACCTTCAATGAAAAAATTAGATATAAAATCATCCTGTTATTATAACTTATGCAGCTGTAAAATGAAGGATTCCAGGATTGAAAGTCGACTGGATTTTCACAGATAATAGTCTTTAAGGATTGCTTGTGTTTAACATTTTGTATAATAATATGAACATTTGGTAGAATTTGGTATATCTTGGGTATATCTTGTTCTATCTATGTTAACATGAGAATGAATAAATCAAAGCTTTACAATTATAGCCTCTAGTGTTGATGCCTTCACCTTGTCCTCAGTCACACTGGGACATTTCAGTCACACCGTATTGCAGGTCAGAATATTGTTTGAGGTAGAAGACATTCTCTCAGGTCAGCTCTCTTGAGGAGTGTGGAAGTGTTATTAATAACCTCAAGTGCTCTTGGTGTAGCGTCCAACTACACAGTTGTTCCCGGTCTGAGACTCTTACATATTCATGCGCTTGAACATGCAGACTCTTCATACACATGAATACAGAATCCAAAAATATGAAAAAATATATTATATTGTTTTTACAAAATAGAAAACTATCAGTGAGACCTATTTAAGACACACTTAAATCCTCCTCCACTTCATCGTCCTCCTTCGCAATGGGTCTGTTGTCACCACGGTCCATGAGTACACCCATCTCTTTCTGCAGGGACTCCAGGCTGGCAGGGCTAATGTAGTACCTGACGTTCTGCGAGGGCAAAAGCCTCTGGAGCTCCTCCAGCTTACGGTAGGCCTGGAGAAGAAACATGGAAAGAGGAGTTTTTAGAGTGAGAAACCATTAATCTATAAAGATGGCTTTTTTTTTTCACAGGTTGCTACCAAACTGTCATCTCACTTAATAAAAAAGCTAGAAAAATAGAGTTACCATTTGGAAGTTGCCTTGCTGACAGTTGTGTTCCACCAGGAAACCGTATGCATCCCCAATCCTGACAGCAGGGTCCAACTCAGGTTCCTCCAGCAGCGCTTCACACAATTGCACCGCCTCACCAGGATCCTCCACATACAACCTGCAGACAAAGGACCAAACTCAGATTAAGATCACACCCACACAAATAACTTACTGAGATACAAAAGAGAACAAATATGAGTTGCGTTCTTACAATCGTGCGTGGACAAACTTCTTGATGAGTGTGATTCTGTGCTGCAGGTCAGCCAGTCTCACTTCCTGCTGTCCCGCTGAAGGGTCCTTTGCTTTTGAGACGCACTTGAAGGCCTCAGTAAGAGCATCAAGAGCCTTTTCATAGTTCTGGTAATCATCAATCTCAACCTTAATGATGATGAACAAGAGGAAACTTGTTAAGTAAGTATTTAAAATGAAATATTAGCCTCAGAGCAACGTTAAATTATAAAATCGCACTTTTACTAAAGACCCAGATTTTATTTTATCATTGCAACAAAAATGTACATATAATTATTGTCATGGGTAGAATTTCTTTGTTAAAACCTACTAACTCAATGTTCTAAGGTAACATTTTCCCTGCAGTACTTGCTTGTTGTTATTTAAGAACACTGAACTGAACAGCCTTTTTCTAAAATGCTAATTGTTAATTCACAACAAGTTCATTAAAACACCATAAAACGGGTGGATATCTCTATAGGTATATCTCTACCTGAGCGCAGGCTTCATAGAAGCCAGCCAGCAGGTCCGGTGCCCTGCCTTTGGTGTAGAAACCAATGATTGTCTTCAAGATCTCCGGATTTTTCCGCCAGTCCAGAGACTGGAGGTAGTTGGCTGCCATGATGAAAAGGTCCTTCTGACGACAAACGTTGGCGAAGAATATTATTTTCTCTGTGTCGCCCGACTTGAGAAGTGCCCTCATTGCCTGTTTAAAAAAAATACAATCAAACATTATTAATGTTAAAGAGAAAGGTTTGGATGTTTTGAATTTAGTGCTTAATCTTGCAGTCAGACAACTACAATCTTTTTAACTCGCAGAACACAGCAGTTGCTGCT
This sequence comes from Eleginops maclovinus, assembly GCF_036324505.1. Lineage (NCBI taxonomy): Eukaryota > Metazoa > Chordata > Actinopteri > Perciformes > Eleginopidae > Eleginops > Eleginops maclovinus. Next base: position 6,098,120 of record NC_086358.1, on the reverse strand, counting down.
CTACAGCTGACCAATAGTTTGTATGTTAGACCCACAACTTCTGTGTTTTGCAAAATTTAAACGATAGTTTTTTGTGATGGAGTCTGGTGGCTTTTTTCAGAACGGATACAATTATTCCTCTCAACCAAAAACCTACAAATATGTTGTACGCTTGCAGAGAATCTCTATAGTGTTTCCTTCACACCACAGGGTTACCTTGAGCTTGTTGCCCGCCTGTGTGTATTTCTTGGTGGCCAGGTGGTAATTCCCCTGGCGCATGCAGCAGTCCGCTATCCTCTCCAGCAGCTCCTTTCGAGCCTCTTCAGACAAATCTTTAGAGTCGGTGACAGTCATTCTCTCTGCCAGCTCCTCTGTGATGGTCAGGCTCTGGGTCACACACAGCTCCAGGGCTTGATGGTACTTTGGTCACACAAAAGAAAAGACATATAAGAGCACACACATATAAACTGATGTTTCCATGTGTAGAAGATGATGTGTAACAAACAGCCACCTTCTTTGCTGCTACCAGTAACTCCACAGCCTTCTCATACTGGGAATGTGTGATGAAGAAGTCAGAGCAGCGGGCCAGGAGGGCGGGGTCAGAGTACTCGTTCAGATCCTCAGCGATCAGCTGGAGTGCAGAAAACTGCTGGGTGGCAAAGGCCAACTCCAGAGCTTTGGACACATAACCAGCCTGCAGGGGAGGAATTACAAGAAGAACATTGTGATGTTACAAAGGCTTTTTAAACCATCAACATTGTTAATTTCATGGGGAGACACTGTAGGGTTAACACTTTTATTAACAAATATAAATATAAAATTCAATATACATTCAGGCAAGAGTTTTTAATATACCACATTGTCTGAAATGTTATGTAGAAATATGCAAATTAGGCAGTATCTTATTAAATATGCACTTCTTTTAACTTTATTTACAGAACAGAATATGATCATTGGATGAAGCCAGGTTCCTCTGTTAATTTAATCAGAGTTAAAGGATTTTATAAAAGGAATATAAAAAAAACAGTAATCAAAATATCTATTTCTGCCACATTTTTAGGAATAAAATGATATTTAAATCAGGCTTTGAATAATTAATGCACAGACCTCTAGGTGAAATAATTCAGACAGTGGAGATTTCTGGCTCAAAATATAAATATAATATATGCTTTTTAACACAACCAAAAACATTTGTAGGTGTGAATAAGGTAAACATCTTCAACTGATACAAATCACCATGAAACCTCCCAAGTTAGTTACGTACATTAACACAATTATCGTTTGCATTACAAGTTTTCTGAAATTGTATGTTTAAATGTGCAAATTATGCTTTATCTTTTACTAACTTTAAATTAATCTGGGAGAAATATGCTGACAAAATTAGAGAGACTGTTGTGAATTAAGTAGCACAATGTGTATTTGGTATATATATTTTTCCATTAATCTGAAAGTAATATATCCCAAACTGAAAAAAGACCCACCAAATGAAAAATATACGCCCCGATACTGCTCCCTGGTGGAACGACTTAGAATGCATCAACCTGAACGTGACCGCTGTCATTCAAAAAAAATTGAACGTTCGTTTCAAACCTTGTGGTAGAGTGCCACCGCTCGGTCCATGTGGGTTTCTTTCTCCTCGTAGTAGCAAGCCGCCTCCATCATGTCCTCCGCGTTACTGAGCAGAGCCAAATTCATCAGCTGGTCATCCAGACCATTCTCCTGTTTACACACGATACACACGTCAACAACCAACCAAGAGAAAGACAGGAAACACACTACGAACAATGATTGAAAAAACATGCTTGAGAAATATAGAATATACAGCGTTGCTACCAATAAGAGGTCTTACCCAAAAATGGGGAGACAACTGTACAGTGGAACTTTACCTTACAGAGTCGTATGGCGTTGTTGTAGGCCTGGGCTCGTGTGTAGAAGTGCACGGCCTGTTTGATGTCTTCATGGCCCTCGTAGTGTCTGGCCAGGTGGTAGGACGCTGCCCTGTCCCCTGTGTCATTGGCTATCTCAGATGCCTTGTGTAATAAATAAATGCTTTAGAAATGATGAACTATTGTCTAAAGATAAAGTTTTTCAACTTGCGTGTTTATGTTTGAATACATGAATTGCATTGTTTTTATTTTGAGACATTTATTGATATTTAACAAGGCAAAAAAGGTAAGTAAATGGACATCAATTTTGAATAAATAATGACACTGAAATCATTTTATTTCTTGGCAGCTTTTCAGGAACGGTGAAGAAATTCCTCTTTTTATCTTGAATATCATGGCTATAGGTCTCTGCTTTTTCCTATTCAATGTTGTTGTCTCTGAGTAAATACTGTATGTAATTTCATGTCCTGCATGTGCCATTTCTTAAAACCTTTTTAATTATGGTGCAAATAAACTACACTCATCTATATGCTGCTCGCTATATCAATATTATTACTGTTTGTAATGACAATTCAATCACAAAATAATGAACATCTATACTTGAAAAACAACTAGTTTAATTATTTATTTGAATAAAGTATTATAAATGTGACAAGACACTTCATTACAAACTTGGGTCACCTTCTGAATGTTGCCCATGTAGCAGTGGACTCGAACCAGGGAGAGGTAATCCTGGGCTCTTTCATAGAAACGCAGCGCTGAGTCCATGTCTGACTGGCTCTCCAGGTACTGAGCCCACCACTTGTAGATGTTCCTGAAGGGAAAACATACAGTGTTTGCATAACATGTGAAAATCACAGGACATACTCTTCAGCTGAAAAGCTTTTTACTCTCAAGAGAAGCTCTGGACTTACTTGTCTTTCATTTTGTTAACATAGAGCTCTAGAGAGGACGTGTCATCCTGGAGCATTCTGGGAACTTCGACCCTGTGTGTGTCTGATTTCTCATAACTGTAACAAAAAGTTTGGCAGTCACACTTTGTTTTCATTGTAAATTTGACCACACATTTAAAATAAAAACTGTATCCCTGACACAAAACCACATCAGATCCTGTCTTACTATGTGAGGGCCATCGTCTTATGGCCTATAGACTCCAGGTATTTGGCGTGGTTGTAGTAGGTGGTGCGCAGATGGATGCGATCTTGGCTCTCTGCTGTTTCCAAAGCCTGCTTCCATTGGCCAGAAGCCTGGTAGAAATTGTTCAGCAGGTCATAGCGCTGACAGCACTTGTACAACTTTTCGGCATCTTCCTATTGGCGGACAGGAAGAGATGATGGAAAGATAAGTGGTTTTGGTGCGGAAAAGTCCCGGGTGTGGTGCCATGCTTAGGCCTAAAAAGAGGACGTGTTAATTGTAGCTAAAGGATGTGGTTTAAGGTAGTCCATAAATAGGCAACAGAAACACAACAACAACAACAACAACAACAGAAGCCACTCTTTCATCCTGGTTGTACATTTATACTTTAATACTTGGACATCTTACCAGCATGCCGAGCTGAATGGCTAACATAGCCACTTGTGCTTCTGGCTCAGGCTCCGTCTCCACCTCTCTCAGTGCTTTAGCTGCCCTGGCATTTCCCATATTCCCAAGGCACACGCGTGCCACATCAAGTCGGCGTGTTTTCACACACATCCGTGCCATGTTTTCCCATACTGCTTCACTACGGGGAGAACAGAAATGGATCGAAATGAAGGGAAATGTGTAGATCACTGCATTGGCATTGTATAATTTGACAGTTATGCACGTGTTCACAGATTAGTTTTATATTTGAAGAACCAAACCCTCAGTATGAATGGAAAAACTGTGTCCTGAAAATGTACCTGTGCTCTCACTAGTGTAGTATTATTTCAACATGTATCACGAATATAAGAAAGGATCACCAAAGACTTTTTGCACACAAACATGGAGATACTAAAATGTGTGCAGGATTTCCACACAAAGCAAGAGGTGTCTTTCCTTTATTTCCTTTTGTCTTGCTGACGTAAATCAACCCCCTTTTCTTTTTGCTTCAACTCCAAATGTCAGATTCCACAGCCATCTGGTCTCTATTTGCGTCCACCTCCCTCCTCCTAGCTTTAGCTGATACAGATGTGGGCTGTTTATTAAAGTTAGGCAACAGGAAATACCCCAAATCTTTAGGGGCCCTGCTATAAGCGGGGCAGAATGGAGGCCAAGTGGAGAAAAAAAGAAAGCAAGAGCAGCGTCTGTTAGCCCAAGTTTTACTCTATATGGTCAAAGAAAACCAAGCCTGAAAATAAAGCGGGAGATACTTTAAAACTCTGAGAAAAACAGAGTTGGCTGCACACTGGGCGGCAAGATCTAGAGAGCCAGAAAAGGAAAGACAAGAGAAGGAACAGGTCTACATTTGGCCCCTCTTCCCATCCTCTTTTCCTCTCAGGAAACACATCCTGTTGCTGGCTGAGTGTGGCGGCCAATGTGTTTGTTGCACACGAGAGAGAGGACTTTTAGCGAACGCCCCCTGGGCTCCAGACAAAAGAATACACAACAGTGACGTCTAAGAGGGGGTCTTTTGGACATTCTCTCACACAAACACACTGACACACACACAAACACACACACGCATTTAAAGTGATCATGAAGGAGGAAGCTGCCTGTTTAAAGCTTGCTACGGTTGCAGACTGATGTCTCGGACTATGAGGAACGGCAACTCCCCCACTTTTCAACTGTGACCTCAAGGATTTACAGAGAACTAGTGAGTGAGGAAGAGAGAGAAAGACAGAAAAAAGCAAAAGGAGGAGGGTTTAAGGAATTCTGGTTCAAGTCAGGCAGTGGGGGCTCTTCTAGTGGAGAGACAATCTGGGTATGCCTCAGTAAAGCCACTGACAAGTCGGCTCCGAGCATCTGTACTCTTCTGAAGGAAAAGTGAAGTCGCTGAAAGGGAAAAAAGATCTACTGCCTGCACAGAGAAGCCAGCTGCACACACAGAAGACCAAACAGTGCAATAGGAAACGCACCGAAGAAGGGAAAGAAGCAAAGAGATCCAAGAGTCAAGCTGCAGCCAGTCGGAGCCACGGGAATGGACCTAGGTGCCAGTTGGATTAACCCCCGCGTACCCGCCGTGCTGTCTGAGGAGGAGGGCTGAGGATCTGCTTCGACGTCAACCAACTCCTGAATGAGGATGAATGGAGATGTTCTTTAGCTAAGCCTCAAGACAAGACTCTTGCCAATTGTGTGAGCAAGGACAACACTCGCTGACAGCTGGAGCAGGAGGTGGAGGTCGTGGCGGAGGAGGAGAGGACTGCTGGTGCTTCTGCCCCAGAGGAGAGGCAAGAAAGCGGGCAGGACACCGCGGAGGATCAGGAGGGACTCGAGGGAGAGGGAGAGGTGGCGGGTGCCGGGCGCCGCATGGCCGTGCAGAGGCTGGTGGCGGCAGCCGTGGCGGTAGCCCTGCTGTCCCTGGTGCTAAATAATGTTGCAGCCTTCACCCCCAGCTGGGTGCTGCAGGCCCTGGAGGACGGGCGCAAGCGCAGTGTGGGACTCTGGAGGATGTGCCCGACCGGAGGAGAAAAGGGCCGAGATGATCTGCAGCCTGCAAGAAGAAGCCAGGGGACGTGGAGGCAGTGCGAAGGCCTGGGATGGGGCTCTGAATATTCAGGCTACCAGGAGTCCCGCAGCACAGTCAAATGTAAGTTTTTTCAAGATAGTTTGGATTTAAAGTTCAACAGGACTAATCTCTTTCTCAACACGGTTGACACGTTGATCGGTCAATCCAAGATGAGACAGGTCTCAACAGCAACAAATGCAGAACTAGGTTTTTCTTTTCTTCATATTAGTAGTGACTTTTGTGTCACTATGAGAAATAATTTACACAACAGATCAACTTGTCATGTTCACCATCCATAAGTGCTTTGCTTTAGTTCATGTCAGTCTGATGTATTACTGTAAACAGAAACACATGTCCACAAGCCAACAATGTAAAGTATGTAGAATGTTTTTCAAGCCAAATGAATCATTTTGTTTCAGCAATTTCCTGAAATGCTGAAACCCTATCTGTTTGAGTGTTCAGGCAGAGTCTGTGTTGTGATTATTAACTAAATTAAGCTCCATTGAGAAATGTTCATTCAAGGAAAAACGTCTGGGGAGGCATTTACCGGGCACAATGGGCGGCACTGCCTACTAACGTCAGACAAAGACAGGCCTCACCATTCATGATAAAAAATGTTTGATTCAAAAAGGCATGCGTCCCCCCTCGAAACTCAAGACCTTATATTTTTGTCCTGCGTAATCCAATCCATGCATTCGGATTAACGAGCAAAGACAATGACACAGCTCTTCTTCTTGTCCCTCAAGTGCAGTTTGACATGATGCGGGCATGTAACCTGATGGCGACGGTGGCCCTGACGGTCGGTCAGCTGATATTCCTGCTGGGCCTGATGGAGCTGCCCTTCATCACGCAGGAATCCCAGTGGTGGGAGGAGGCCATCGCTGCACTCTTCCAGCTAGCCAGTGAGTACCAGCGTTACTGCAGCTCCGTTATGTAGCAGAAAGACAAGCGGAGAAGCCATTTCTCCTGATCTAGATGCTAAGGTATTCTTCTATCCTGCAAGCTATGCACATAATAATCTAGATGAGGAAGGGGCAAAGTTCACATGTTCTCTGGTAGAGTGCCAGAGAGAGGTGATAAAATCACAGGGGGGGGGGCTAGACTGGCTGACTCTCAAAGATCAGGTTGTGCGGCCAAATACTACAGAAAGACACTGTTTGGAAAAAATCTGACTCAAGCAAAAGGAAGGTAGCTTTCTCCTATTAAGCAAAATTAGTAGAAATAACGTAATATTGGGGCTGGAATACATTTTTTAAAATCAAAATCCAGAAAAAAATAGATAATGTGGGTCAAATGTGACAATCGTGAACTTAATATAAAATTTGTGTAATACGATCCATCATTGTTTTCCTTTAAAACGACAAATATATGAATAACCAATAATATATGAACCTCCACGAAGGTCAAACCCTATCTTGCAATGTTATCGCAATTAAAAAATAATTGGCGTGTCGGCCCAGCGAACCACATCCACTCAGTATTTCATTGGCCCATGCTACAAACTTCCACCAGGTTTCATGACAATTGTGCCATTAAATCTCCCATAATCCTGTTGACCAATAGGAAAACAAACCAACACATCGAAAAAACCGTCAACATACCTCTTTGGCAGAGGGATCAACAGACCAGCTAAAATAGGAAAGAAGAAGATAGGAGAAACTAGAAAAAGGCCATCCTGGTGATTAATTAGTACAAAGGGACATAATTTAGCGCAGTCATGGTGACAACCCCCCCCCCCCCCCCCCACCCTTCCTCCACAACCATCCTTCCCACTGCGCCACACAAAGAGCTGGCTGTACCAGAGCTCGTGCTGAGGAAGTGTGTTGTTTTGTGTTCGGTGGACCCTCAGCCGGTTGGTATCATTGTGGCAGAGCGGCATGAAGGGGTTTACTCGGGGTCTAAATTTAGTCCTAGTCCAGAGTCCATGGGCCAGAGCTGCAGCGAGCCGGGGAGCGACTGTTGGGCGCCAGGATATCCCTGCTCAGGACGAGGAAATGTCTGTGACTACCTGTTATGCAAACCCCCGAGCTGAAGAAGGAAAAAGAGGGGAGGGGGAATGCACGGGAAAGACACTTTCGACAGGGACTGTATGTTTGTGTGTGCACTGGCAGGAGGGATTTTGTGCATGCAGGTCTGTGTATGTGTGTGTGTGTTTTGGGAGAGAATTGTCCAACAGCAGGGTGGGAATTGACTCTATCTAGATAAGCTGGCCTGGCTTTTATGTCTCTGTTTACTAAATGTCCAACAAATCTCCTCTTTATTGTGAGTGTCTTCGGCAGACCTTGTCTCAGGAAGGAGGGCTTTTATCCGAAGACCTTGGCAGAGGATTGAGACCCACCCAGCATTACAGTATTTTCCAATATTAGACACCAGCAGCAGCCAGACATCAGTCACCAGGAACTCATCTCACCAAAGCATCATTAACAAAGACAATGGCCAAATAAACATAAATCATTAACACCAACATGGGTGGTGTACTTTATAGCTCTTTTGATCATACGGTCGGAATCATGACTTCATCATAAGACTTTGTTCACACATGTTGGCTTCCGGGACAAGGAACAGTACCACACCTATTTACCTGACCTCTAAAAATAGGGACTCTCTGTTAAAATGGCACCTTTTATTTTTACTCGTTAACCATGTGTGGTAAAAAAACAAAAGCTGCAGAGGCATCAGATGACATGTATCTTTGCGAATGGGATGCTTCCAACTTAAAACATTTTAGGGAAATGATTTATTCAACATAAAACAAGACTAAAGAAATCTATTTTTGGGGGTAAAATGGCCTTTTAGGGTGAAGAAGAATTTGATTTTGGATCTATATCTGAAAAAATTAGAGGATTATTGAAATTGAAATAATAATCAACAGCTATTTTGATAACTGACCAATTTTTCTAGCTAAAAGAGTCAACACGAAAACAACTGGATCTGAAATAATGACTGCGTAGACGATAAGTTATTGGATATCATGAATATCACATTTTCATGGTATGTAAATCCAATAGATTTCAGGGCCTTTCACTCAAAAAAAGTCAACCTGATGCTGGTGCTAGATTGGGCAAATATTTGGTGTGTGGGACTGTTGGTTGGACAAACATGATCTAAGGATTTAGGAAATTAAATGTGGTGCGAAACAATGAACAAATGGATAGATAGAATCAAATAATCAATAATATATGTTACTTAGTGGACTTCAAACTTGATTGTAAAGGATGCTAGATTTACTAAAGGGCCCTGATTTTCCTACAGTTTCTTTTAACCCATCAGTAATCCATTCCCCATTCCTGATTTGGACCCCCCCCCCCCCCCACGGAGTCAGTGAATGGGCTTCAGCTCTGACTGAATGGAGATGTTTTCACCCATCACTTTCTTTCTCAGGAATGTTTTCATTTTCAGACGTGCCAAAATGCTCAGCTATTGCAAGCAGGCTGAGGAACAACAATATCCAATTCCATTCATTGATATCTCAGCGTAGTTGGCAGGTCCCGGCTGAAAGCACAATATTGGTCGCTTCAGCCCGAGGGGGTGTGGGGGGTGGGGGGGGACTCTGGAATGTGTTTTCTGAATGGACGAAGCTCTAACATGTCAAAAGTCAACACTGCAGGTCATTTCCCTCTGAGACACACATTAACATTTCTCTTGGTTTTAACGAATTCCAACTGCGGCGGTCAACTTCCCATAAATCTGTGGAGGAGATTCCTGCTCATAAGGGAGTGATAATGTTTATGCAAGACATCCAGGAAGGGTATTCACTCACTGTACCTTTTGAGTAAATAAACCTACCAACCAAGAAATGAATTTCCAAGACCCGGCCTTAAGATAAGACTCGACAGATCATGTCAAACTTCTAGCAAATATATTAGCCTCCAAGCTTAGGGTGTGGAGAAGAGGGAAGGAAGGAAGGATGGAAAGGGGAAGAAGGGGAAGGAAGTTTGGGAGATAAGTCCGTGCCAAAAAAGAGTTTCACACAGCCCAGGCTGACTGGAACCTGGACAGGAGATTATTCATTTTTCTTGGATAAGGAGCCAGACAGGTTAAACATGAATAGATTGAGACACGCAATGATACACAGACACAATTATTCACATCCTCATTTAAAACAATGACAGCCACCTCAACTTAGAGGTAGAGAAAGACATACACATGCATTCCCCCCATGGTTCCTATTGAGTGGTTCAGGAAATTGACTGATTCATATCCTAAAGGACCAACATCCACATTTCCAGTGATTATTTTTAGTCCCTGTATTTATATATCTCTGTGCATGGGGCAAGATTCAGACATTGTTAGACTATTTCAAGGCTCCAGAACACTTCCAAGGAATACCAGAGTAGCATTGGTCATTGTGGGCTTTTCATACACATCTCTAAAGAAGGAGGAAAGGTGTGGGCTTTGAATGACTTTCCACTTTAGATCATAAAGTATAGAACAAAGGAACAGCATGGAATTGAAGGTTTTTTACCTTTGCATACAAACAGGAGTTCCTCATCGCGTGAGTCACTGTTATTAAAGAAACCAGGAGATAAAACGTCTCAAAGGCTTTTCCGCTCATAAATTCACGCTCTGATATTTTTATGCTACTCAGAGCTTTGATCTCCACATCTCAGAAGTCGTTCCTCGGGGGAAGCAGGTTCCTAAATTCAAAGACCCCACACAGAGCTCCCGCTGAACCGTGAATGCAAGGTTAAGGGATGGAAATCTCTTTATGAAAATATGGAGTTTCTCAAAGAGGCTCACATTCCTCTGTTCGAAATGATACTACAGGGGAATAGGGTTTAAAAAATACTTACGAGTTATCACCACAAAACTTTCTGAGTGGTTTATTTACATTATTACAAAACGTTTTCGTATAACAAGTTATGTGGAATTGCATGTTTGAATATGCAAATGAGGCTCATTCAAATGCTCATTTTATGTGAATTAAGGAGAAATCTACAGAAGCAAATAGACAAAGTAATTAAAGTAAGCAATATTATGTGTATTTATTTTAATTTTAAGTTTTCTTAATACTAAAGAAGATACTGTGAAAGTAAAACTCTCGACAATTGCAGGAAAAAAAAGTTGTTTCCAACAGTGTCTTTCCCTAAAGTGTGGCTTTCTGAATATGGGAGAGATAACTAACTACAGACTGCAAAATACAAAGTTGTGAAAGGAAATATTCTTCACGGCGTTTTCTATTTGCTCTGCCTCAAGAACATTGTTTTGTTGGTGGTTCAAAGGTAACCCGAGATTTGCAAAACTGGTGTATTATGGTTGATTTTTGGCTTAGGATTTGCAAATCTTTGGTGACCTTCAACAGGATCCACTTTCTTTTTCAGTGACCAGTTTTTAGCCACACAAGCAGCCAAACCTTCAGAAAATATATTTAACTTCCCTTTCTTCGTCCAATGAGTGCTTTTCCGCTGACTGAAGCCTTTTGTCTTGGTCTTCCTTTTCAGGTTTTGTGCTGGTGATTGGACTCGTGACCTTCTACAGGATCGGGCCGTACACACAGCTGTCGTACTCCTGCTACCTGGATATAGCCGCTTGCCTGCTGGCCACGTTGGCTGCGGCGATGCTCATCTGGAACATTTTACATCGCCGCGATGACTGCCTCGCTCCCCGAGTTATAATCATCAGCCGCTCACTTGCTTCACCTTTCCACCCGCGCCTGGACAATGACTACGTGGAGTCGCCTTGTTGAACCATGTGAAAATAAGGGGGATAGACTACACCGACTACACTGTGCTCACCTTTCACTACAGCTAGGAGCCTCCAAAGGGACTCTCCAGAGAAGAGGACTTTCCTGTTATTCTACAACAGCTGGACGATCATTAACCTGCCATTTTTAAGCTCTATATTTCACAACTATCAGACATTTTTGCTGCTTGGTGCACAAAAGTCATAGTTTTAAATCAAGTCATTGCCCTAAACTTCCAGACATAGTCTAAACTGTATGACGTTTCATTTAGTTGTGCTTGGGTGAGCTCATTGGTAGCTAAACAAGGAATTTGGATGAGGACTGTGTTGAAACATCCTGCTTATGAAAGATCAAGCTGGAACTTGACCTGTTATTTGTGGACTTAAATGGCCTCCTGCACAGCTATGAATTGGAAATGATGAAATATATTAGAAATGCAATAACAGAATACCTCGTAATTGTTTATGATATGTTGCAAGTAGGTTAAGTAACGAAGTAAAAACGAGAAGAGTCTATAACGTTTTAAAGCAGCCAATGAGAGGTGATATTTTAATCAAATGAACACAGATGTCATTAACTCGTAAAATAAATACAAAATAGAATAAATAGATATATGTCCTGCCAATGAATGTATCTTAATTGGATTGTCAAAGCAGTATTTCATTTATTAATGGTATTAATGGTGTGTTTGGGCAATGCATTTCGAAATGACAAACGGATTGAAATACAATTTTCATTTCCATACGAAACTCTGCTTGCTTGTGGTACATATTGTGTAATTAAATTAATATAATATAGTTGTATAAAAAAGCAGTGTCGTCATTACTAGTATTATTATTATTATTATTATTATTATTATTATTATTATTATTATTGTGACCATATTATACTTCTGAAAATAACTCCAGGCTCTCTATGGGTTCTCCACAACGCCAAACATAGTGGCACTCTCAGATAATGAAAATATTATATCGATTCAATAAATGTACTGCCAAATATTCAAAGACACTGGTTGTTGTTTTTGTTGTTGTTGCTGCTGTTTTGGTGTCGAGCACCACACCTGACAAATGGACAACACAGAACTTCAATTATTTGAAATTGAAAAATGACAAAGATATAATGCGTAAGTTCAAACTTAATGAAGAGACTAAGATCTATGACATTCTTAATTTAAGGGTCACTTACAATTACTTTTGCTGAGCTTTTTATAGACGTTTTCTTTATCATCAAGACGTTTGTGTTATTTTTGTCTTGGGGTAATTTGCATAATGTTGGGGATATCTGTAGACATTTCTGGCTTCTCTTGATTACAACAGAACTAGATATTACTCGACTTGTTGTGTTCGAAGCCAAAACAACACATGTAAAGTATAAGAAAAGATCGTAAATAGCACAACAGGTAAGAGTAAGATAATATATAATTATGTTCCGGGTGAAATGGCTCTTTAAGACATGGACTGTCAGCATGAGAAAAAGCACTAAATATACTGTATATTGTTTAAGTGGTCATTTTAAATTCTAATAATTAAAAGAAAACAGACCCAAACCTGCTGGCAAAGACGACACTTACACTTCTATCCTATGAAGATACTATAAATATCTACATTTTATAAACTATAATTTTGCTTCAGGAAACGTAAAAGCTTAAAGGGCCATATTATGCTCATGTTCACTTCCATATTTGTATTTTGATCCTCTCCTGGGACATGTCTCCATGCTTAAATGTTCAGAAAGCTCTTTATTTTTCCCATCCTGCCTGTGCTGCAGCACCTCTTTTCACCCTCTGTCTGAAACCAGAGTCCAGTCTGCTCTGATTGGTCAAACGCTTAGAGATGTCCCGCCCCTTAGCCTATCACGTACAATTTGTTGGAGCGCTAGCCAATAGAGGCGCGGGTGTAACATAGTGTTGTCACTGTGATCCAGAAGTAAACAAAAGAGTCCAATGGAGGCGTTTCAGGCAGGGAAGGGGGCAGAAGATCCCTCTGGAGACCATTTACATATAAAAACTATATAACACACTACAGGAAAGCGAAAACCCCCCAAAGCATACTAGGGCCCCTTTAATCGAAGAACGAAGGACTAACAACGAAGAAGAAATGTTGTGAATGACATTCTTCCCTGTGATAGATGGCATACAGTGAGAGCATGGGGTTCACATGTACAGCGGGTTATGATGAATAACATCATCCATCAGTCTGTGCCCCCCCCTGAACACTTCCTTGGGTGATTTTGTTCCTGGTGGAGAGGGGGAGTTCTGCTTTTAAATAGCCAATGCGGTGTCAAAAAGACATTAAGAGAAGTCTTGCACTCATTGTGGGGGCTGATAACCCTGCAGCATGTCACCTAAAGTCAAGGACAACATGAATGAGAGGAAGTAGCTCAGTCTGGACGGAATAAAGACATTCCAACCTGTATCTGCTGCGGGACACAAGGGACTTTCATACTTTAAATATTTGTTTTGGACGAGGAGGATTATAAATGTCATTTCTACTTCATTCAGGACATCCAGGGATGAGCGAAGCGCTGTGTCACAGATTAAATATGCTCTCTGTATTAGAACCTGTATCAGTTCAAAGATCACGGGGACAAGTCCCAGAAGGTACAGGTTACTGTTGCAGGAAATACATATTCCTGTGGGTGGAGATATGCGGGAATCAAACACAATGTCGAAAAAAAAAAGCAGTAAAAATAGCCATCAATGAGGAACTTAGTAAAGCTGTCATCATGCCTATTAAACGCTTTGGAATATCCGGCAAGCGGGATATGCTATGTTCCTATTTGTTTGTTTTGAGTACGAAATGAACGTTACGGCAGAATTTAGACCGAGTGCCCTGAATCACGTATTCTGCTGAAGATGATATCAGATCTCTGCTGAAATCACGTAAACGTCAGCCCAACACACACACACGCACGAACATACACACACACACGAACAGACGTGCACATCCTTTTAGTGACTTGATTCAATGTTTGCGAGAATGCAGAGGGCACTCCTTTTGTACCAAACTGGTAGGGAGACCTAGTGTGTGTGTGTGTGTGTTTGTGTTGTGTGTGTTTACGAAAGTACATCCCCTCCGCACTAACAGAAACAGTCGCCCACACACTGAAGAGTTCCTTCCCTAAGCAGAGACACAGAAAAAGCCCTTAATCAGGTCCTGTGTTTAAAATAATATTTAATTCCCTTACACACACAAATAAAAGTTATGCTGTGATCGGATCGGATTGTATTAATGCATCAATGTACGATACACACGAAGAAAAATGCAGCTTTCTATATTCAATATTTATATATATTTTTTATATTGGATTTTGCATTTACATGATTTCAAATCTTCCACGTTTTCCCAAAACAGAAGAAGTGGGTTAGCATTTATTTTCTTTTTCTCACCTGTGAAGTGCCTGTTTCTTAATATTACTTAAGGATAACAACAAAAAAAACGTTAAAGAAAAATAGGTAGCACGACGTATCTGTGTTTTCTTGGAATCTTACCCTCTCCCTCGGCTCCGTATTTGTTTATTTTTACCCACAATGACCCTCATTGGCACGTTTTCCTCCTTGTCCACCTCGAAAGACATAGGTGCTGAACGAATTAAGGGGTGAGGCAAAGCAAGAGGCGGCAAATCCCTACTCTCCATATAAGTCAAAAGCAATTATTTCTCCCACTGCAAACCATTGTGGAGCATTGTGAGCGTAGTCAAGGCCGTAGCAACAATGCCATCCCTGTGGCCTTTATTTAGCCTCTGAGCTTCTGTGAAAAGGAAGGCTGGGAGAAGTGTTGACAGCGATCAAACAGAGGCATGCCATCCTGCACGTCTCCTCTTTCTGAGCTGTAATGATGGTATAAATGCCTTACCTCTTGATGAGCTTTATAGACTTGAAGGCTTCGTCCATGTCTCCGATGGTCAGGTAGAAGCTGAAGTTGAGCATGGCGTCGCGGGTTGCCTTCTCACAGTTCTCCAGGCCCACAAAGTCTCTGAGAGCTCGCCTGGACACCATAGCGGGGAGCTGGCTCTTCTGTGGAGGAGCGGCTTCTGTGGCTGAGATCTCTGCGGACCCGGGATCTTTCTCACCGTGCTGACGAGGGGTAGACGAGGTAGGAAAATAGGTGTTTAGATATGAATCGCAGCTAGTTAACGAATGCAAAATGTGAGGTAGGATCAAGTGGCCTCATTCACCAAG